>NC_134363.1:51477963-51562963 GCF_048569485.1 Anomaloglossus baeobatrachus | reverse complement strand
CCTCCTGCCTACCGTTTTGTATCTCTGCCCGATCCGGATTTGACCTCTGCTTCGCTTGCTGACTACGTCTTTGCCTGCCGATTCTGTTCCTGTTCTGCTATTCCTGGTTTGACCCTGCCTGATGACTTCTCTCATCGAACTGCAGCCTTCCACAGGTAGTGATCTCCATTGCCCTGTGTAATTCCAAATCCCTGTATAGGGGTTTAAAGGGTTTCAGGGTTCTGGGGGTCCTGCTTAGTGGGTGGCTTCCCTCTAGCCTCCCCATTACAGCCCGTCTGAGTCTGTGGATCCAGGCAGGCCATTACACACACACAGTGATGTATGATGCTGCAGGAACGAGGAACAACATCGCTAATTAGAAGAAAACGATTTTTTGTTTTAGGACGACCTCTCCGCGGCAAATGATTTTTGCCACTTTTGCAATCGTTTTAGGTTGCACATAAGTGTCACACGCTGCGATATCGTTAATGACGCCGGATGTGCGTCACAAACAACGTGACCCCGACGATAATTCATTAACGATATGGTAGCGTGTAAAGCCTGCTTTAGGATAGGATATAACTTGCTGGTCACCCCTCTGTAATCCCAAGATTGGGAATCTGGAGCTTAGATAGGGCAGAGGTGCATACGATCTACCTCAGCTTCATTTATTGTCAATGTTACTACTGGAGAAAGAGCTCTCTTTAGCAGTCATATAGACAATGAATGGAGCGGAGGCCGAGCGAGTGCACCGCCACTACATTCAACACAGTGCAGCAGAGCTCAGTTCCCAGGGGTTTCAAAGCCCCAATCTTAACTGTTCAGGGCCCCAGCAGTTTTCCCACAGATAAGGGATAACTTATTTTTTGGGGAATAACCTTTTTAAAGAAAGTGTAACAGGCAGTAAACTATAAGGCTAGGTTCACACTTCCGTTAAATTGTATCAGTTACAATCCGCGGCTCTGGTAAACAACGGAATCAGTTTAGCGGATTCCGTTGTTCCCATAGACTTGTATGAGCAGCGGATTGTGACTGATGATGCTGCGTTGCATCCTCCACCCGACTGATCAGACATGGAACGACTGACCGCGAGGCGGGAGCAACGCAGCCTGTAACGTTTTTTGAGCAGCGCAATCCGTAGGATTTTGCTGCGCATGCTCTCTCTGGCTCCCTGCACACATAACCAGGATACACATCGGGTAACCAAGCAATGCGTTTTGGTTAGTTACCCGATATTTACACTGATTACGTGTGCAGGGAGCCAGCTCTAAGCGGTGCACGCTAGTAACCAGTGTAAATATCGGGTAACCAAGCAAAAAGTGCTTTGCTTTTAGTTACCCGATATTTACCCTGGATACGTGTGCAAGGAGGCCGACACTTCCCCACTCGGCTCCGTCCCCTCCCGCACTCCGCATGTACACATACACACTTACTCACCTGTCCCCAGCCCTGCAGTCCCCGCTCGGCTCCACCCACCTTGAACTCCGCCCCCTCACGCTCCGCCCCCCGCAAACAACGGAGTCCGACAATGAATTCTGCTCTTTGTCATCCGTTGTACAACGCATCAGTCACATGAGTCAAGCAACGCATGTGACTGATGCAAAACAACGGAAATGTGAACCTAGCCTAAGGCATCGACATGCATGGATGTACCTTTCTCTTCGCATGTACTGCTTGGTCCACAAGGGGAACAAGGGTTGAGACTTAAAACTTTATTTTTCCATTGATGGACTTTTTTAGAGGTTTTTTTGCTTGCCAAAATGGAGATTTTATTGGTAGATACTACATTTAGATGACTGCATTTTCTTTGTGGCTGTTGCATTGCAAAACAAAACCCCTCCTCCTGACACTGAGTGCAACTACAACCGCACCACTGATTGGCAGCTTGCTATATACACAGTGCATAGGCAGAAAGCTGCCAATCAGCGGTGTGGGCGGGGTTCTACAGAGCTCAGCATTCAGAGCGCAGGTAGATCTGCAGCAGCAAAAACATTTTTTAAAATCAAAACTGCAACACCCAATACAGTAAGTGAAATCACTGGAATCCGGGTCTCTGCCCCAACATCATACTGCTCTCAGATGGGGTAGGACAATCCTGGTGATAGTTTCCCTTTAGACATTTCTAAAAACATTTTTTTTCTTCTTTTTACTTTATGACAACTGTTACTGACAGTGACATGGAAAGGGGGTTAAACGCCCGGGATCAGAGGTTTCACCAATTTCAGATATTAGTCCAGGAGCCCGGCTGTCATGACAAAGCGCTCAACTCCACTTGTTGGGTTTCTAAAAAAAACTATTAAAACATTTTGTGGCAGATTTAAGGCCCCTTAGTGACCAACGTAAATAGGCATATTAGCCTTTACTAAGGGATTGTCAAAATGACTATGGGATAGCGGGGAACCGAGGCTCCTAAGGTTTCCCTAATCTCAGGGATACTCCTGATGGTGGAGATTCCTGAGTCTCCTTCCTGGCCCTTCTCATGACCAGTCCTGATCTGATTCCCCTCTTCCCAGGTATAGAGAGGACAGTAGTGTGTTGAAACCCACAGATAAGAGACAAGGGAAAAAAAAAAAAAAAAAAAATACTGTCACACCGCACGGACTCAAAAAGGTAAAGCCAATAAGAGGTTCAGGATGAAAAACAAGAGCAGGAAGGAAGCTGCAAAATAACAGGGGTAAACTCCACAACCGCAATGAGCACAACTTTCTCCAGTAAGTCTGGGACACCACACCATACAGACCAACATAGAATAAACTATAGCTGGCATGAGGGGACGAATTCAACCAGCATAAATAGGAGGAGAGCAGATCTGATAGGTCTTCCCACAACATGTGATTAAAGGAGCAAGCAGACGAGCAGAGATTAACTCTTGCTAGCCTGCCTAGGGAATCAGCACACAGCAAGTCGACATCCAAGTCTGTTTGTGTTGATCCCAGACACCAGAGAAACCATTGGGCAAGTGTGAGAATCTGGAATCTGAACAGAACCCAACACCGCCATGACAGTCGGCGAAGTTTGTGCAAAACTTTGTTACAGGGGTATTGTTTGATATTTATAGTGTAACTATAACCAAGTGTCATATTGGCCGCAGAATACAATGAAGAAGTGAATCAAACCGCACCTGCACTGACACTGTATTGCTGGGCTCCTCCACCGTCAGCACGCGTGTGCGGATTGACCTTAGGCAAACGAGCGCTTTCTATAGAGATCAGGGAAAGTGACCGATCCGCAAACTGCAGCTTGTAACAGAATGCGCGTAGGCTTTTCTATATGGCCCTATGGGCACGATGGGGCCCCGCTACCTTCTGGGGCACACAGTATAGATCTGTACCAAAATACGATAGTGTGTATGAGCCCCGATACACAAGGCACAGAACTCACCTGCTCGGTGGAAGTCGTCTTTGCTGTACGTAAAGTCTTTAAGGAAGGTAATACATTCAGTCTCGTGATTGTAACGCCTCGCCGTCTCCAACAACATGATCTGTTGATGAATCAAAGCAGATGTCTGTACCAGCTACTGAGGAACTACAAGTCCCAGCATACCATCTTCCTATCCAACTAATTAAATTGTCTCTCCAGTAAAGGAGACAAACTCTAGCACAGCGCCACCTATTGGAAGTAGCGATCCTAAAAGTCACAAGTGGATTTTCGACAATCCTTTGCAATATGACTCAGGATATATAAGCCAGATCAGAATCCCAATTTGCAGACACGGTGTTTCGGGGTGCTTGCCCCTCGTCAGTGCAAAGTATGGGGGTGTCTGATCTGGCTCATGAGAAAGCTATGTGGGGACCACGGGGGAACACTATTCTCCTTAAGGAGACTTTGCAAGCCAGTCTGGCTGCCAGGTAAGGGGACTTATAGCTGCAATGCCCCTCTGGGAAATATTCAAATTGTCTCTCCAGTAAAGGAGACAAACTCTAGCACAGCGCCACCTATTGGAAGTAGCGATCCTAAAAGTCACAAGTGGATTTTCGACAATCCTTTGCAATATGACTCAGGATATATAAGCCAGATCAGAATCCCAATTTGCAGACACGGTGTTTCGGGGTGCTTGCCCCTCGTCAGTGCAAAGTATGGGGGTGTCTGATCTGGCTCATGAGAAAGCTATGTGGGGACCACGGGGGAACACTATTCTCCTTAAGGAGACTTTGCAAGCCAGTCTGGCTGCCAGGTAAGGGGACTTATAGCTGCAATGCCCCTCTGGGAAATATTCAAATTGTCTCTCCAGTAAAGGAGACAAACTCTAGCACAGCGCCACCTATTGGAAGTAGCGATCCTAAAAGTCACAAGTGGATTTTCGACAATCCTTTGCAATATGACTAAGGATATATAAGCCAGATCAGAATCCCAATTTGCAGACACGGTGTTTCGGGGTGCTTGCCCCTCGTCAGTGCAAAGTATGGGGGTGTCTGATCTGGCTCATGAGAAAGCTATGTGGGGACCACGGGGGAACACTATTCTCCTTAAGGAGACTTTGCAAGCCAGTCTGGCTGCCAGGTAAGGGCACTAATTGGAATATTAAGAATTTTTATGTGTGCATAAATGTGATTTTCTATTTGCACATATACCGGTGGTTTTCGGATTATAAAAGACACACTTTTCCTCCCAAAAATATGGGAGGAAAGAAGGGAATTTTGTTACTTACCGTAAATTCCTTTTCTTCTAGCTCCTATTGGGAGACCCAGACGATTGGGGTGTATAGCACTGCCTCCGGAGGCCACACAAAGCATTACACTAAAAAGTGTAAGGCCCCTCCCCTTCTGGCTATACACCCCCAGTGGGATCACTGGCTCACCAGTTTTAGTGCAAAAGCAAGAAGGAGGAAAGCCAATAACTGGTTTAAACAAATTCACTCCGAAGTAACGTCGGAGAACTGAAAACCGTTCAACATGAACAACATGTGTACCCGAAAAACAACCAAAAATCCCGAAGGACAACAGGGCGGGTGCTGGGTCTCCCAATAGGAGCTAGAAGAAAAGGAATTTACGGTAAGTAACAAAATTCCCTTCTTCTTCGGCGCTCCATTGGGAGACCCAGACGATTGGGACGTCCAAAAGCTGTCCCTGGGTGGGTAAAGAAATACCTCATGTTAGAGCTGCAAAGACAGCCCTCCCCTACGGGGAGGCAACTGCCGCCTGCAGGACTCTTCTACCTAGGCTGGCGTCCGCCGAAGCATAGGTATGCACCTGATAATGTTTGGTGAAAGTGTGCAGACTCGACCAGGTAGCTGCCTGGCACACCTGTTGAGCCGTAGCCTGGTGTCGTAATGCCCAGGACGCACCCACGGCTCTGGTAGAATGGGCCTTCAGCCCTGATGGAACCGGAAGCCCAGCAGAACGGTAGGCTTCAAGAATTGGTTCTTTGATCCATCGAGCCAGGGTGGCCTTGGAAGCCTGCGACCCTTTGCGCTTACCAGCGACAAGGACAAAGAGTGCATCCGAGCGGCGCAGGGGCGCCGTGCGGGAAATGTAGATTCTGAGTGCTCTCACCAGATCCAACAAATGTAGATCCTTTTCATACCGATGCACTGCATGCGGATAAAAGGAAGGCAAGGAGATATCCTGATTAAGGTGAAAAGAGGACACCACCTTAGGGAGAAACTCCTGAATGGGACGCAGCACTACCTTGTCCTGGTGGAACACCAGGAAAGGAGCTTTGCATGACAGCGCTGCTAGTTCAGACACTCTCCGAAGAGACGTGACCGCTACCAGAAAGGCCACTTTCTGTGAGAGTCGAGAAAGTGACACATCCCTCAGGGGCTCGAAAGGCGGCTTCTGGAGAGCAACAAGGACCTTGTTTAGATCCCACGGATCTAACGGCCGCCTGTACGGAGGTACGATATGACACACCCCCTGCAGGAACGTGCGCACCTGAGAAAGTCGCGCTAGACGCTTCTGAAAAAACACGGATAGTGCCGAGACTTGCCCTTTAAGGGAGCCGAGCGACAAGCCCTTTTCCAACCCAGATTGCAGGAAGGAAAGAAAGACAGGTAACGCGAACGGCCAGGGGGATACTCCTTGTGCAGAGCACCAGGATAAGAAAATCTTCCACGTTCTGTGGTAGATCTTAGCAGAAGAGGACTTCCTAGCCTGTCTCATGGTGGCCACGACCCCTTGGGGTAATCCTGAAGACGCTAGGATCCAGGACTCAATGGCCACACAGTCAGGTTCAGGGCCGCAGAATTCCGATGGAAAAACGGCCCTTGGGACAGTAAGTCTGGACGGTCTGGTAGTGCCCACGGTTGGCCGACCGTGAGATGCCACAGATCCGGGTACCACGACCTCCTCGGCCAGTCTGGGGCGACGAGTATGACGCGGCCGCAATCGGATCTGATCTTGCGTAACACTCTGGGCAAGAGTGCCAGAGGTGGAAACACATAAGGGAGCCGGAACTGCGACCAATCTTGCACTAAGGCGTCTGCCGCCAGAGCTCTTTGATCGCGAGACCGCGCTATGAAGGTCGGGACCTTGTTGTTGTGCCGAGACGCCATTAGGTCGACGTCCGGCACCCCCCAGCGGCGGCAGATTTCCTGAAACACGTCCGGGTGAAGGGACCATTCCCCTGCGTCCATGCCCTGGCGACTGAGGAAGTCTGCTTCCCAGTTTTCTACGCCCGGGATGTGAACTGCTGATATGGTGGATGCTCTTTCCTCCACCCACATCAAAATCCGCCTGACTTCCTGGAAGGCTTGCCGACTGCGTGTCCCTCCTTGGTGGTTGATGTATGCCACCGCTGTGGAGTTGTCCGACTGAATTCGGATCTGCTTTCCTTCCAGCCACTGCTGGAAGGCTAATAGGGCAAGATACACTGCCCTGATTTCCAGAACATTGATCTGAAGGGTGGACTCCTGCTGAGTCCACGTCCCTTGAGCCCTGTGGTGGAGAAAAACTGCTCCCCACCCTGACAGACTCGCGTCTGTCGTGACCACTGCCCAGGATGGGGGCAGGAATGATCTTCCCTGTGATAATGAGGTGGGAAGAAGCCACCATTGCAGAGAGTCCTTGGCCGTCTGAGAGAGGGAGACTTTCCTGTCTAGGGAAGTTGTCTTCCCGTCCCATTGGCGGAGAATGTCCCATTGAAGTGGACGCAGATGAAACTGCGCAAACGGGACTGCCTCCATTGCTGCCACCATCTTCCCTAGGAAGTGCATGAGGCGCCTTAAGGGATACGACTGACTCTGAAGGAGAGACTGCACCCCTGTCTGTAGTGACCGCTGCTTGTCCAGCGGAAGCTTCACTATCGCTGAGAGAGTATGAAACTCCATGCCAAGATACGTTAGTGATTGAGTCGGTGCCAGGTTGGACTTTGAAAAGTTGATGATCCACCCGAAAGTCTGGAGAGTCTCCAGCGCAACATTCAGGCTGTGTTGGCATGCCTCTTGAGAGGGTGCTTTGACAAGTAGATCGTCTAAGTAAGGGATCACCGAATGTCCCTGAGAATGCAAGACTGCTACCACTGCCGCCATGACCTTGGTAAAAACCCGTGGGGCTGTCGCCAGACCAAATGGCAGAGCTACGAACTGGAGATGGTCGTCTCCTATCACGAAACGTAGAAAACGTTGGTGCTCTGTAGCAATCGGCACGTGGAGATAAGCATCCTTGATGTCTATTGATGCAAGGAAATCTCCTTGAGACATTGAAGCAATGACGGAGCGGAGGGATTCCATCCGGAACCGCCTGGCGTTCACATGCTTGTTGAGCAGCTTTAGGTCCAGAACAGGACGAAACGAGCCGTCCTTTTTTGGAACCACAAAGAGATTGGAGTAAAAACCTTGCCCTTGTTCCTGCAGAGGAACAGGGATCACCACTCCTTCTGCTTTTAGTGAGCACACCGCTTGCAGAAGGGCATCTGCTCGGTCGGGATGTGGGGAGGTTCTGAAGAACCGAGGCGGAGGACGAGAACTGAATTCTATCCTGTACCCGTGAGACAAAATGTCTGTTACCCACCGGTCTTTGACCTGTGGCAGCCAAATGTCGCAAAAGCGGGAGAGCCTGCCACCGACCGAGGATGCGGAGGGATGAGGCCGAAAGTCATGAGGAAGCCGCCTTGGAAGCGGTTCCTCCGGTTGCTTTCTTGGGGCGAGAATGAGCCCGCCAGGAATCTGAGCTCCTTTGCTCCTTCCGAGTCCCTTTGGACGAGGAGAATTGGGTCTTGCCGGAGCCTCGAAAGGACCGAAACCTCGACTGCCACTTCCTCTGTTGAGGTTTGCTTGATCTGGGCTGGGGTAAGGAGGAGTCCTTACCCTTGGATTGCTTAATGATTTCAGCCAATTGTTCACCAAACAGTCTATCTACAGATAGTGGCAAGCTGGTTAAACATTTTTTGGAAGCAGAATCCGCTTTCCATTCTTTTAACCACAAGGCTCTGCGCAAGACAACAGAGTTGGCAGACGCAATTGAGGTACGGCTTGTAGAGTCCAGGACAGCGTTGATAGCGTAAGTCGCAAACGCAGACATTTGCGAGGTTAGGGACGCTACTCGCGGCACTGCTGGACATACGATAGAGTCCACCTGTGCCAAGCCAGCTGAAATAGCTTGGAGTGCCCACACGGCCGCGAATGCTGGAGCAAACGACGCGCCGATAGCTTCATAGACAGACTTTAACCAAAGGTCCATCTGTCTGTCATTGGCATCTTTAAGTGAAGCCCCGTCTTCCACTGCAACTATGGATCTAGCCGCAAGCCTGGAGATTGGGGGGTCCACCTTTGGACACTGGGTCCAGCGTTTGACCACGTCAGGGGGAAAAGGATAACGTGTATCCTTAAGACGTTTGGAGAAACGCTTATCTGGGCAAGCATGGTGTTTCTGGACTGATTCCCTGAAGTCAGCGTGGTCCAGAAAAGTACTCAGTTTAGGCTTGGGATACCTGAAATGGAACTTCTCCTGCTGTGCAGCTGCCTCCTCTGCTGAAGGGGCTGGGGGAGAAATTTCCAATAGACTATTGATGGCCGCTATAAGGTCATTAACCATGGCGTCACCATCAGGAGTATCCAGATTGAGAGCGGTTTCAGGATTAGACTCCTGATCCCCCTCCTCTGTCTCATCATGTAGAGACTCTTCTCGCTGAGACCCTGATCCGCGTGACGACGTGGAGGGTCTCTCCCAGCGAGCACGCTTAGGCTGTCTGGGACTGTCATCTGAATCAGAGCCGTCAGGCTGAGATGCCTGGGACCCCCTTGAAGCACGGATTAACTCCAACTGAGGGGGACCGGGGAACATTGCCGCAGCATTGTCCATGGACTGAGTAACTGGCCTGGCCTGCAAGGTCTCTAGGATCTTTGTCATAGTGACAGACATCCTGTCAGCAAAAACTGCAAACTCTGTCCCAGTCACCGGGACAGGGTTCACCGGCGACTCTGCCTGGGCCACTGCCACCATAGACTCCGGCTGACGAAGTGGCACAGGGATTGAACATTGCACACAATGGGGGTCTTTGGAACCTGCCGGTAGATTAGCCCCACAAGCGGCACAAGTAGCGCTCACAGCCTGTGTCTTGGCACCCTTGCGTTTTGCAGATGACATGTTGTCGTCTCCTCAGAGCAATTGGGGTATACAGCCAAGAAGCGACCTTACAGTGCAACTATATAGATATATATGGTACAGAGAAAAAAGTACACAAATATAACACTGTGGCACAAGTGGGGCCAGCACTTAAGTGCTGCTTACCGCCCGCTTAACGCGGGTGTGTGGTCGCCAGAAATCCCTTGTCTGGGTCTCCCAGAGCCTGTGTCCGTTCTCCAGCCAGACTGCATGTGAGGAATGGCTGCCGGCGTCCTGTGGAGAGGGGCGGGCCCTGGGCGTGTGCAGACAAAAAGCGGGAAACCTGCGTCCCACTGTGCCCAGTGAGAGGGCTGGAGCATGTAAATAAGGCTCCAGCCCTCGGCGCTGCTTAATCGTACAGCGTCTCTCCCTTGCCCTGATTGACAGGGTGGGGGCGGGAACGAAGCGGAGCTAGGCCACAGAAGCCGGGGACTAAATTTATAAGCGACGCCGTCGTAAAAGCACGGCGTCGCTAAGTCCCCGGCGCACTACAAGTCGCAGCTGCGCCGCCGCTCTAGGGGCGGCCGGCGCAGCAGTCCCCAACACATAAAGTCACTCAGAAAAACTGTAGTGACTATAACCCCAGCGCGCAGCGCTACTGTCCCCGGCGCACTAGCACACCCAGCAAGTCTGGAGTGTGCGCGGCCTGTACATACGGGGACACAGAGTACCTTAATGTCGCAGGGCCTTGTCCCTGAACGGTACCCAGCTCCGTATCCAGCAGGTTCCATGGGTCTGTGGATGGAGCCCGGCCTCAGGGCTTGGGGGCCGGTAAGATCCCACTTCCTCAGAGCCCCTCAGGGGGATGGGGAAGGAAAACAGCATGTGGGCTCCAGCCTCCGTACCCGCAATGGGTACCTCAACCTTAACAAACACCGCCGACATAAAGTGGGGTGAGAAGGGAGCATGCTGGGGGCCCTAGTATGGGCCCTCTTTTCTTCCATCCGATATAGTCAGCAGCTGCTGCTGACTAAACAGTGGAGCTATGCGTGGATGTCTGACCTCCTTCGCACAAAGCAGAAAACTGGTGAGCCAGTGATCCCACTGGGGGTGTATAGCCAGAAGGGGAGGGGCCTTACACTTTTTAGTGTAATGCTTTGTGTGGCCTCCGGAGGCAGTGCTATACACCCCAATCGTCTGGGTCTCCCAATGGAGCGCCGAAGAAATAAGGGGTGCGTCTTATAATCTGAATGTAGCATACCAGTAGATGGTGGAGAATGGTCTGGTCAGAGGAGACAGGGGCAGCGCTGCGGCGTCTGTGCTGGAGCTGCGCTGCGGCGTCTGTGCTGGAGCTGCGCTGCGGCATCTGATGGGGCTGCGGGCGCTGTGCTGCGGCGGCTGTGCTGGGGCTGCGGGCGCCGTGCTGGGGCGGCTGTGCTGGGGCTGCGGGCGCTGTGCTGCGGCGGCTGTGCTGGGGCTGCGGGTGCTGTGCTGCGGCGGCTGTGCTGGGGCTGCGGGCGCTGTGCTGCGGCGGCTGTGCTGGGGCTGCGGGCGCTGTGCTGGGGCTGCGGGCGCTGGTGCTGCGGTGGCTGTGCTGGGGTTGCGGGCGCTGTGCTGCGGTGGCTGTGCTGGGGCTGCGGGCGCTGTGCTGCGGTGGCTGTGCTGGGGCTGCGGGCGCTGTGCTGCGGTGGCTGTGCTGGGGCTGCGGGCGCTGTGCTGCGGTGGCTGTGCTGGGGCTGCGGGCGCTGTGCTGCGGTGGCTGTGCTGGGGCTGCGGGCGCTGTGCTGCGGTGGCTGTGCTGGGGCTGCGGGCGCTGTGCTGCGGTGGCTGTGCTGGGGCTGCGGGCGCTGTGCTGCGGTGGCTGTGCTGGGGCTGCGGGCGCTGTGCTGCGGTGGCTGTGCTGGGGCTGCGGGCGCTGTGCTGCGGTGGCTGTGCTGGGGCTGCGGGCGCTGTGCTGCGGTGGCTGTGCTGGGGCTGCGGGCGCTGTGCTGCCGTGGCTGTGCTGGGGCTGCGGGCGCTGTGCTGCCGTGGCTGTGCTGGGGCTGCGGGCTCTGTGCTGCCGTGGCTGTGCTGGGGCTGCTGGCTCTGTGCTGCCGTGGCTGTGCTGGGGCTGCGGTGGCTGTGCTGGGGCTGCGGGCGCTGTGCTGCGGTGGCTGTGCTGGGGCTGCGGTGGCTGTGCTGGGGCTGCGGGCGCTGTGCTGCGGTGGCTGTGCTGGGGCTGCGGGCGCTGTGCTGCGGTGGCTGTGCTGGGGCTGCGGGCGCTGTGCTGCGGTGGCTGTGCTGGGGCTGCGGGCGCTGTGCTGCGGTGGCTGTGCTGGGGCTGCGGGCGCTGTGCTGCGGTGGCTGTGCTGGGGCTGCGGGCGCTGTGCTGCGGTGGCTGTGCTGGGGCTGCGGGCGCTGTGCTGCGGTGGCTGTGCTGGGGCTGCGGGCGCTGTGCTGCGGTGGCTGTGCTGGGGCTGCGGGCGCTGTGCTGCGGTGGCTGTGCTGGGGCTGCGGGCGCTGTGCTGCGGTGGCTGTGCTGGGGCTGCGGGCGCTGTGCTGCGGTGGCTGTGCTGGGGCTGCGGGCGCTGTGCTGCGGTGGCTGTGCTGGGGCTGCGGGCGCTGTGCTGCGGTGGCTGTGCTGGGGCTGCGGGCGCTGTGCTGCGGTGGCTGTGCTGGGGCTGCGGGCGCTGTGCTGCGGTGGCTGTGCTGGGGCTGCGGGCGCTGTGCTGCGGTGGCTGTGCTGGGGCTGCGGGCTCTGTGCTGCCGTGGCTGTGCTGGGGCTGCGGTGGCTGTGCTGGGGCTGCGGGCGCTGTGCTGCGGGCGCTGTGCTGGGGCTGCGGGCGCTGTGCTGCGGTGGCTGTGCTGGGGCTGCGGGCGCTGTGCTGCAGTGGCTGTGCTGGGGCTGCGGGTGCTGTGCTGCAGTGGCTGTGCTGGGGCTGCGGGCGCTGTGCTGCAGTGGCTGTTCTGGAGCTGCGGGCTTCAAATTATGGCACCAGAGTCGGCGCATGTGCAAATAGAGCTCTCGGCTCAAGATCTCATTTGCACATGTGCAGCCTCCGGTCCATTGATGTCCCAGCAGCAGACTTAAGGAAAGGAGAGGCTTGTCATTGAGCAGATAGCTGAACCTGCGCACGTGCTGACTCCGGGGCGCCATTTCTTTGACGCCTGCTTATTGCGCCCACAGCGAGCATCCGAGACACCCTCCGCACCATCGCCCCTGCCTCCTGTGACCCCGCTCCACCACTGCTGCCTTATATTTAATGCAGCACTGCGGTATATTGAGGGTTGGAGCCCCGTTATTGGTTATATGGCGACCACTGACCTAGTCTCATAATCACTAGGATGAGTGTGATATACGCATGATAATAATATGCAGAATAAGAGGCCATTAGTGAGGATTGTGGTTGCTAAAGTTCTTGATCTAGACCAGTTTTGGGGTGACCGGTCAGCGCAATCACGTAGTTTTCATACCGGTCATCTTCAATCATGGGTGTTTGACAGACGGCGATGATTTACCTCGATGGTGGATGCTTTCAGAAGCGCTATCTGATCCTCTCGAGAAAGCTCCAAAAACCCTGGGACCTGTTTGGCAAAATCCACGATCTCCTGCACGGAGATAATGGCGAGCTCGGTAAAGTGAGCGAAGCGTTGTTGGCGGGCTTCCCTGCTGTTGGGGTCGTTTGCAAGAGGCCACGGCTGAAAAGGAAAAAAAAAGAGAGAATATGAGGATAAAGTCCTGAGAAAGAACACAGTGCATAAGCTAAAATGTGAGAGGAAAAGAGAGCGCTGAGTCAGCCGGGAGGAAAGAGGATATGAAAGCCATGCAGCCATGCTGACAACAGGGCCGCATTTGTAGTGCTCCGTCAGCTTTACCCTAATGTAAGACTGGGCAAAACGCGGGCCAAGAGCCACATCCAGCCCTCCAGCCTTTCCAGACCGGCACATGGATCGAGACAGTCAAAGGGTTAAACCAGTGGCTACGCCGCTGCCCAAAACCTGACCTCACCGCTATCCACATCCTCAGGATGCAGTTAGCGGTGAATACATTGGTAAAGAAGGGGCCGCCGGCGTGCGAGGCAGCAGTTGCGACGACGTCACATCAGCAAGTGTGCGGTGCGGAGGGTCAGTGCAGCAGAGTGCAGGGGGGCAAGAGGAGTGTGGTTTATTTTTTTTTAATTTCTTCGTGTGTTTGGGCTCATATTGTGGGGGCTAATATTGTATACAGGAGGATATATGCGGCAGGAGCCCCCCTCCCCCCATAGGAGGATATGCGGGGGGCTCATACTGTATATAGGGGGACCTGTGAGGGCTCATCCTGTATATAGAGGGGTCTGTGAAGGTTCATCCTGTAAATAGGGGGCCCTGTGAGGGCTCATACTGTATATAGAGGGGTCTGTGAAGGTTCATCATGTACATGAGGGGTCTGTGAAGGTTCATCATGTATATAGGGGGCCCTGTGAGGGCTCATACTGTATATAGGGGGTTCTGTGAGGGCTCATACTGCATATAGGGGGCCCTGTGAGGGCTCATCCTGTATAAAGGGGCTCTGTGGGGGCTCATCCTGTATAAAGGGGCTCTGTGGAGGCTCATCCCGTATAAAGGGGCTCTGTGGGGGCTCATCCCGTATAAAGGGGCTCTGTGGGGGCTCATCCCGTATAAAGGGGCTCTGTGGGGGCTCATCCCGTATAAAGGGGCTCTGTGGGGGCTCATCCCGTATAAAGGGGCTCTGTGGGGGCTCATCCCGTATAAAGGGGCTCTGTGGGGGCTCATCCCGTATAAAGGGGCTCTGTGGGGGCTCATCCCGTATAAAGGGGCTCATCCTGTATAAAGGGGCTCATCCTGTATAAAGGGGCTCATCCTGTATAAAGGGGCTCATCCTGTATAAAGGGGCTCATCCTGTATAAAGGGGCTCATCCTGTATAAAGGGGCTCTGTGGGGGCTCATCCTGTATAAAGGGGCTCTGTGAAGGCTCATCCTATATATAGGGGGCTCTGTGAAAACTCATGCTGTATATAGGGGCTCATACTGTATATAGGGGGCTCTGTGAAGGCTCATCCTGTATATAGGGGGCTCTGTGAAGGCTCATCCTATATATAGGGGGCTCTGTGAGGGTTCATATTGTATATAGGGGGCTCATACTGTATATAGGGGCTCTATGAGGGCTCATACTGTATATAGGGGGCTCTGTGAAAGTGTCTGCTGTACATAGGTGGCTATGTGGGAGCTCATTCCATATATAGGGGGCTATGCAAGGGTTCATACTGAATATAGAAGGCTAGGTGAGAGCTCATACTGTATATAGGAGGCTATGCAAGGGCTCAGTGTATATTGGAGGCCATGCGGGGCTCCTGTTGTATACAGGAGGCTTAATCAGAATATGTTAATCTTAATATTCAGCATAATAAATTTCAGCCTATTGGGCCGGCCTCCACATCAGTCACGGTCTCTCATGTGGCCCCTGAGGAACATGAATTGCCCACCCCTGCCCTAATATGTAGGGGGCAATTTTATTTCCCCTAAAAAATGTATTTTTGTAAATTGTCATAGGATGCTTAGCACAGTAATATGTAGGTGGCCAGATAACGTCCGGGCACGTACGGTCACTTTGGGCTGGTCGCTGAAGGAGCGCTTGTTGCACTGCTGCTGTGCGGAGACCAGCTGCTGGATCATTTCTTCTTGCTGCGGTGTGAGCTGTACGATGTCCTGCGTCAGCACAAGAGGACTGGGGGGAATGAACACCGCAGAGGCCCGGACCACGTCGTCATCTTGCTGCTGTTTCCTGATCTTTTTGCTTCGAATCTGCTCTTCGGAAAGCACACCTGACAAAGCAATTAAAAATAATGGAAAGGACAACAAATTATGGCAGAACGGAGAGTCACAAAAGATAACTGGGCGAGAAATAGTGCTGTATCCAGAGGCTAAAGACTAGGCTACGGTCATATCTGCTCATGGGCAGCCTCAAAAGCTTCCCCTCCGAAACTGAACACAAAAGCTCCTCTGTCACTTACACTGCTCCCGCATGCCGGCCTCTTTGCATTTTCGTAGCCGGCATTCCTGGCACTTGCGACGCATATACATGTCCATCTGGCATTTGCCATTGTTCTTGCAGTTATACTTTGCGCTTTTGATGACGCTGCGCCTGAAGAAGCCTTTGCAGCCCTCGCAGCTCAGCACGTTGTAGTGGAAGCCAGAGGCCTTGTCTCCGCACACGCTGCACACCTCGTTCCCCAGCATCTTCGGGGCAGGACCCTTCTTACGTTTACGCTCCGGCTCCTCCGCTGTTAAAAGCATAAAAAAAAACTTTATATTAGGAGATACAAGAGTGGAATGTGCCACCGATTTCATCATCAGACCCGATAAAACGTAACTGTGAGCCATCATTATACCCGACCATTGATTAACATCTATCATCATTCATTTATTCATTCCCCATCCATCAAGTTAATAATTCATCATCCTCCATCAAACTATCCACGGTCTATGCATCATCTATGCAATCAAATAAATCATCCAATCAATAATTAAATCATCTATCCAATCAGCAATCAATCAATAATTAATCCATTATCTATCCAATCATCCATCAAATAAATCCTCCAATCAATAATTAAATCATCTATCCAATCATCCATCAAATAAATCCTCCAATCAATAATTAAATCATCTATCCAATCATCCATCAAATAAATCCTCCAATCAATAATTAAATCTATCCAATCAGCAATCAAATAAATCCTCCAATAATTAAATAATCACCTATCCAATCATCCATCAAATAAATCATCCAATCAATAATTAAATCATCTATCCAAATCAGCAAATAAATCATCCAATCAATAATTAAATCTATCCAATCAGCAATCAAATAAATCATCCAATCAATTAAATCTATCCAATCATCCATCAAATAAATCATCCAATCAATGATTAAATCATCTATCCAATCATCCATCAAATAAATCATCCAATTAAATCTATCCAATCATCCAAATAAATCATCCAATCAATAATTAAATCTATCCAATCATCCATCAAATAAATCAAATCAATAATTAAATCATTTATCCAATCATTCATCAAATAAAATCATTCAAATAAGTAATCCAATCAATAATTCATCATCCAATCATCCATCATCCAATTATTCACAATCTTTATCATTCATTCTCCATCATCCAATCATCCATCAACTCAATCATCCAATCAATAATTCATCCATCATCCATCAACCTAATCATTCACTCTATCCACCATCCATGCATGCATCATCCATAATACATCCAATCATCCATTCAATCATTCATCATCAATATCTTCATTGAAAGCCATCAGTGTTTGAAACTTTCATCTGATGGTCCAAAAACGTTCTGCCCCATAATGTTCCCAGAAAGTCTGTCCTCCTTCGCCTGGTGTCACTGGACATGTACGGCCACAGTCTGGAGGACTGGGAAGGAGAGTATGGCCTAATACACGTATGGCTGCACCGGCAACAATCACTGACCAGACCATTCGTGCAGCCATCAGCCTCTAATGTGTACGGCCATCTTTAGCCTGAGCAGCATTTTAATTTTCCAATCAGTAGTCCGTGCTCCAGAGCTGCTCTTCCTACAGCAGTCTCCAACGTCAGCCATTGTGGAAGTGTCATTCACAAGGGGAATGTATAGATAAGTTATAAGACAGAATAAGATTTGCAGTTTATTAGTGTTTATGGCTCCTCCCTGCATGCCGTAATCCTCTGGCCTCTCACCAGCGCTGTGCGAGGAGCCTTCTCCATCTGTGCCCAGGACTTCATTTTCGTTGGGTGCCAAGGAACTTCCCTGAGGTTCTAAAACTTCCTCCTTTATGTGCAACTTAATGGAGCTGGGAGAACCCAACAGTAGCGTATCCGCGGGGTGAAAGGACTCTCCATCTGTGCAGAGGAAACACCATTAAGACCATTAGTAGCTCAGGTTACCCATCTCCTGTGCACACGCAGACTAGCCTTGGAGGCACACGCAGACTAGCCTTGGAGGCACACGCAGACTAGCCTTGGAGGCACACGCAGACTAGCCTTGGAGGCACACGCAGACTAGCCTTGGAGGCACACGCAGACTAGCCTTGGAGGCACACGCAGACTAGCCTTGGAGGCACACGCAGACTAGCCTTGGAGGCACACGCAGACTAGCCTTTGAGGCACACGCAGACTAGCCTTTGAGGCACACGCAGACTAGCCTTTGAGGCACACGCAGACTAGCCTTGGAGGCACACGCAGACTAGCCTTTGAGGCACACGCAGACTAGCCTTTGAGGCACACGCAGACTAGCCTTTGAGGCAGAATATACTATTCCACCAAAATAAGCCCCTACCAAAACCATGTATTAAAGAGTTTTCAGAAAACCCTAGTCCCCATCTGCAAATTGTTTAAAAACAAACAGCTTTACTTCCCCTCCCCAGGTCCAGTGCCAACTCTCCACAGCCGCTCCCGATATCTGATATTGGCTGCAGTACTAATGTCATGTCGAGAGAGCTGCAAACAAATCAGTTAGCCCAGAGGCTTGTGCAGTCTATTCAGGCACAGCGGTCGTCAATAACAGTGGCAGAGACTCACTTCTGGACCCAGTGATGGGGAGTAGAGCACAGTGGTTGGGTATTTTTTGGGAACAAACTTCCCTAGGGGAGAGGAGTTTTCCCAAACCAGTAAACCCCATTAAGTCCACTGAAGAAAATCATCCAGGTCACTTACCCAGTGAAACATCAGAGCCATTGACAGCCGTGGCTGACATATTGGGTCAGGCGTCTCCAGGCATCTTCCGGGCCAAACACTGTGCAGAACACACAAGCCATCAGACCATCTTATTCACAATCCTATGCCTCTCATCTGCCCATCTATTTCAACCCCTTTTTCTTTTATATAGGGGAGTAGCAACGCCCGGCACCTCCACCAATCAGCTGTTCCCGATGTCGCTGCTCAGAAATATTCAGTTACAGAGGTGCACAGCACAGTTCTGTAAACGGAATAGTGGCCGAGGCCGGGTACTGCACATCGATTCCCCTATTAATTGCAATATGCAGTACCCGGCCACGGTCACTATAGAGTTGACGGAGCTGTGCAGTTCCGCAACCGGGCAGTTCCAACAGCCGCCAGTACCAGGGACAGCTGATCGGCGTAGGTGCCAGGTGTCACCCCCCCACTGATCAGACATTGATGACCTTTCTTAAAAATAGGGCACCTATGTTAAAGTTCTGGACAACCCCTTAAACAGCAGCAATTTGGAAACGACGTCGGCAGCCACTTGGAAACGGGGCCGGACGTCGGCAGCCACTTGGAAACGGGGCCGGACGTCGGCAGCCACTTGGAAACGGGGCCGGACGTCGGCAGCCACTTGGAAACGGGGCCGGACGTCGGCAGCCACTTGGAAACGGGGCCGGACGTCGGCAGCCACTTGGAAACGGGGCCGGACGTCGGCAGCCACTTGGAAACGGGGCCGGACGTCGGCAGCCACTTGGAAACGGGGCCGGACGACGGCAGCCACTTGGAAACGGGGCCGGACGACGGCAGCCACTTGGAACCGGGGCCGGACGACGGCAGCCACTTGGAACCGGGGCCGGACGACGGCAGCCACTTGGAACCGGGGCCGGACGACGGCAGCCACTTGGAACCGGGGCCGGACGACGGCAGCCACTTGGAACCGGGGCCGGACGACGGCAGCCACTTGGAACCGGGGCCGGACGACGGCAGCCACTTGGAACCGGGGCCGGACGACGGCAGCCACTTGGAACCGGGGCCGGACGACGGCAGCCACTTGGAACCGGGGCCGGACGACGGCAGCCACTTGGAACCGGGGCCGGACGACGGCAGCCACTTGGAACCGGGGCCGGACGACGGCAGCCACTTGGAACCGGGGCCGGACGACGGCAGCCACTTGGAACCGGGGCCGGACGACGGCAGCCACTTGGAACCGGGGCCGGACGACGGCAGCCACTTGGAACCGGGGCCGGACGACGGCAGCCACTTGGAACCGGGGCCGGACGACGGCAGCCACTTGGAACCGGGGCCGGACGACGGCAGCCACTTGGAACCGGGGCCGGACGACGGCAGCCACTTGGAACCGGGGCCGGACGACGGCAGCCACTTGGAACCGGGGCCGGACGACGGCAGCCACTTGGAACCGGGGCCGGACGACGGCAGCCACTTGGAACCGGGGCCGGACGACGGCAGCCACTTGGAACCGGGGCCGGACGACGGCAGCCACTTGGAACCGGGGCCGGACGACGGCAGCCACTTGGAACCGGGGCCGGACGACGGCAGCCACTTGGAACCGGGGCCGGACGACGGCAGCCACTTGGAACCGGGGCCGGACGACGGCAGCCACTTGGAACCGGGGCCGGACGACGGCAGCCACTTGGAACCGGGGCCGGACGTCGGCAGCCACTTGGAACCGGGGCCGGACGTCGGCAGCCACTTGGAAACGGGGCCGGACGTCGGCAGCCACTTGGAAACGGGGCCGGACGTCGGCAGCCACTTGGAAACGGGGCCGGACGTCGGCAGCCACTTGGAAACGGGGCCGGACGTCGGCAGCCACTTGGAAACGGGGCCGGACGTCGGCAGCCACTTGGAAACGGGGCCGGACGTCGGCAGCCACTTGGAAACGGGGCCGGACGTCGGCAGCCACTTGGAAACGGGGCCGGACGTCGGCAGCCACTTGGAAACGGGGCCGGACGTCGGCAGCCACTTGGAAACGGGGCCGGACGTCGGCAGCCACTTGGAAACGGGGCCGGACGTCGGCAGCCACTTGGAAACGGGGCCGGACGTCGGCAGCCACTTGGAAACGGGGCCGGACGTCGGCAGCCACTTGGAAACGGGGCCGGACGTCGGCAGCCACTTGGAAACGGGGCCGGACGTCGGCAGCCACTTGGAAACGGGGCCGGACGTCGGCAGCCACTTGGAAACGGGGCCGGACGTCGGCAGCCACTTGGAAACGGGGCCGGACGTCGGCAGCCACTTGGAAACGGGGCCGGACGTCGGCAGCCACTTGGAAACGGGGCCGGACGTCGGCAGCCACTTGGAAACGGGGCCGGACGTCGGCAGCCACTTGGAAACGGGGCCGGACGTCGGCAGCCACTTGGAAACGGGGCCGGACGTCGGCAGCCACTTGGAAACGGGGCCGGACGTCGGCAGCCACTTGGAAACGGGGCCGGACGTCGGCAGCCACTTGGAAACGGGGCCGGACGTCGGCAGCCACTTGGAAACGGGGCCGGACGTCGGCAGCCACTTGGAAACGGGGCCGGACGTCGGCAGCCACTTGGAAACGGGGCCGGACGTCGGCAGCCACTTGGAAACGGGGCCGGACGTCGGCAGCCACTTGGAAACGGGGCCGGACGTCGGCAGCCACTTGGAAACGGGGCCGGACGTCGGCAGCCACTTGGAAACGGGGCCGGACGTCGGCAGCCACTTGGAAACGGGGCCGGACGTCGGCAGCCACTTGGAAACGGGGCCGGACGTCGGCAGCCACTTGGAAACGGGGCCGGACGTCGGCAGCCACTTGGAAACGGGGCCGGACGTCGGCAGCCACTTGGAAACGGGGCCGGACGTCGGCAGCCACTTGGAAACGGGGCCGGACGTCGGCAGCCACTTGGAAACGGGGCCGGACGTCGGCAGCCACTTGGAAACGGGGCCGGACGTCGGCAGCCACTTGGAAACGGGGCCGGACGTCGGCAGCCACTTGGAAACGGGGCCGGACGTCGGCAGCCACTTGGAAACGGGGCCGGACGTCGGCAGCCACTTGGAAACGGGGCCGGACGTCGGCAGCCACTTGGAAACGGGGCCGGACGTCGGCAGCCACTTGGAAACGGGGCCGGACGTCGGCAGCCACTTGGAAACGGGGCCGGACGTCGGCAGCCACTTGGAAACGGGGCCGGACGTCGGCAGCCACTTGGAAACGGGGCCGGACGTCGGCAGCCACTTGGAAACGGGGCCGGACGTCGGCAGCCACTTGGAAACGGGGCCGGACGTCGGCAGCCACTTGGAAACGGGGCCGGACGTCGGCAGCCACTTGGAAACGGGGCCGGACGTCGGCAGCCACTTGGAAACGGCGCCGGACGTCGGCAGCCACTTGGAAACGGCGCCGGACGTCGGCAGCCACTTGGAAACGGCGCCGGACGTCGGCAGCCACTAGGAAACGGCGCCGGACGTCGGCAGCAATTTGGAAACGCCACCGGACGTTGGCAGCAAATTGGAAACGGGGCCGGACGTCGGCAGCCACTAGGAAACGGCGCCGGACATCGGCAGCAATTTGGAAACGGCGCCGGACATCGGCAGCAATTTGGAAACGGCGCTGGTCATAGGGCATACATATACGTTCTACATCAGGAAAGCTGTTTAAGGGATGTTACTTTATGCATAATCACATATCAACTAGATAGGTCACAAACATTAGATTGTTGATGGTCCTCCTACTTGCAATCCCCATATCATCTTACAGCTGTTGGACAACTGGCTGCAGCAGGAGCCTCCCCCTAAAACAGGACATAAATCTGCCCCGAAAATACTACTACTCCAGAATCAAAAACGTTAATAGGAAATGCAGGATTTTATCCTCCGCAGTGCTTTTCGGGAAGGTGCAGATTTAGGATTTTCTCCTGTCTACTTTCATCATTCATTTCTACGTTTCCGGTTTCCTTTAAGTCAAAACCACTAAAGTTAAAGGTCCATGTACATACCTCTCAATGTTCAGCGAGGGGGAGCCTTCTACGGAAATTGAAGCCTTATTTCTCCACAGCAGTCAGATACTCGCTCTCGTCTTCAGCTCTCGAATCTACAAAATAGAAGGTATAGAAAAGTATATTCAAAAGAGTGAGCAACTAAAGCCACGAGGGTCTCGTCTGGCATCCGAAAATAAATGGAGCGTTCCCCAACCTAGTTCCTCAAAACTAAAAAAGGAAGACGAGCGAGCCTGGCACATGATGTAAAGCAGAAAAACATCCAAAATTTTACAAATGGCTTATCATCGTTAAAAAAAGCGCAAAAAATAATTAAGGGTGCATTACCGTGGCCTTGGAACAGCGTGTGCTGCCTAATGTGTCCTTGGCCTCGTAAAAAAAAATAAAAATTCCAAGTCAGTTTAATCTGAATTGAAAACAAATCCCCTTTTGGGACTTGGCCGAGCCTCGTTATGTGGAGGCACTCACTGCTCTTATCAGACGGGGATGAGGAAAAACAAAAATACACCCAAACCTAAAACATCTGCAGCGTTATCATGCACCGCCTACAATGTGAGGATGGAGAGGACTGAGCCCAGAGGTTTACCAGAACCACTCATCCTAAAACACTACCACCACCATCCTCCTCTACACACACCTGCTTTGTTGGGTGACGGTTATCATAATTTTTCGAATACCGAGAACCCGAGCATGGTAGTGCCCGCTCATCACTAGTTACAAGTACGGAGCACCCGAGCATGGTAGTGCCCACTCATCACTAGTTACAAGTACGGAGCACCCGAGCATGGTAGTGCCCGCTCATCACTAGTTACCAGTACGGAGCACCCGAGCATCGTAGTGCCCGCTCATCACTAGTTACCATTACTAAGCACCCGAGCATGGTAGTGCCCGCTCATCACTAGTTACCATTACTAAGCACCCGAGCATGGTAGTGCCCGCTCATCACTAGTTACCATTACTAAGCACCCGAGCATGGTAGTGCCCGCTCATCACTAGTTACCAGTACCGAGCACCCGAGCATGGTAGTGCCCGCTCATCACTAGTTACATGTACTGAGCACCCGAGCATGGTAGTGCCCGCTAATCACTAGTTACCAGTACTGAGCAGCCGAGCATGGTAGTGCCCGCTCATCACTAGTTACGAGTACCGAGCACCTGAGCATGGTAGTGCCCGCTCATCACTAGTTACATGTACCGAGCACCCGAGCATGGTAGTGCCCGCTAATCACTAGTTACCAGTACTGAGCAGCCGAGCATGGTAGTGCCCGCTCATCACTAGTTACAAGTACTGAGCACCCGAGCATGGTAGTGCCCGCTCATCACTAGTTACTAGTACTGAGCACCCGAGCATGGTAGTGCCCGCTAATCATTAGTTACCAGTACTGAGCACCCGAGCATGGTAGTGCCCGCTCATCACTAGTTACCAGTACTGAGCACCCGAGCATAGTAGTGCCCGCTAATCACTAGTTACGAGTACAGAGCACCCGAGCATGGTAGTGCCCGCTCATCACTAGTTACGAGTATTGAGCACCCGAGCATGGTAGTGCTCGCTCATCACTAGTTACAGGTACTGAGCACCCGAGCATGGTAGTGCTCGCTCATCACTAGTTACAGGTACTGAGCACCCGAGCATGGTAGTGCCCGCTCATCACTAGTTACGAGTACTGAGCACCCGAGCATGGTAGTGCCCACTCATCACTAGTTACCAGTACTGAGCACCCGAGCATGGTAGTGCCCGCTCATCACTAGTTACCAGTACTGAGCAGCCGAGCATGGTAGTGCCCGCTCATCACTAGTTACGAGTACCGAGCACCTGAGCATGGTAGTGCCCGCTCATCACTAGTTACATGTACTGAGCACCCGAGCATGGTAGTGCCCGCTAATCACTAGTTACCAGTACTGAACACCCGAGCATGGTAGTGCCCGCTCATCACTAGTTACAAGTACTGAGCACCCGAGCATGGTAGTGCCCGCTCATCACTAGTTACTAGTACTGAGCACCCGAGCATGGTAGTGCCCGCTCATCACTAGTTACCAGTACTGAGCACCCGAGCATAGTAGTGCCCGCTAATCACTAGTTACGAGTACAGAGCACCCGAGCATGGTAGTGCCCGCTCATCACTAGTTACGAGTATTGAGCACCCGAGCATGGTAGTGCCCGCTCATCACTAGTTACTAGTACTGAGCACCTGAGCATGGTAGTGCTCGCTCATCACTAGTTACAGGTACTGAGCACCCGAGCATGGTAGTGCTCGCTCATCACTAGTTACAGGTACTGAGCACCCGAGCATGGTAGTGCCCGCTCATCACTAGTTACGAGTACTGAGCACCCGAGCATGGTAGTGCCCACTCATCACTAGTTACCAGTACTGAGCACCCGAGCATGGTAGTGCCCGCTCATCACTAGTTACCAGTACTGAGCACCCGAGCATGGTAGTGCCCGCTCATCACTAGTTACCAGTACTGAGCACCCGAGCACGGTAGTGCCCGCTCATCACTAGTTACTAGTACTGAGCACCCGAGCACGGTAGTGCCCGCTCATCACTAGTTACCAGTACTGAGCACCCGAGCATGGTAGTGCCCGCTCATCACTAGTTACATGTACTGAGCACCCGAGCATGGTAGTGCCCGCTAATCACTAGTTACCAGTACTGAGCACCCGAGCATGGTAGTGCCCGCTCATCACTAGTTACTAGTACTGAGCACCCGAGCATGGTAGTGCCCGCTCATCACTAGTTACGAGTACTGAGCACCCGAGCATGGTAGTGCCCGCTCATCATTAGTTACGAGTACTGAGCACCTGAGCATGGTAGTGCTCGCTCATCACTAGTTACCAGTACTGAGCACCCGAGCATGGTAGTGCCCGCTCATCACTAGTTACGAGTACTGAGCACCCAAGCACGGTAGTGCCCGCTCATCACTAGTTACCAGTACTGAGCACCCGAGCACGGTAGTGCCCGCTCATCACTAGTTACTAGTACTGAGCACCCGAGCACGGTAGTGCCCGCTCATCACTAGTTACGAGTACTGAGCATCCGAGCACGGTAGTGCCCGCTCATCACTAGTTACCAGTACTGAGCACCCGAGCATGGTAGTGCCCGCTCATCACTAGTTACGAGTAGTGAGCACCCGAGCATGGTAGTGCCCACTCATCACTAGTTACGAGTACTGAATACCCGAGCATGGTAGTGCCCGCTCATCACTAGTTACTAGTACTGAGCACCCGAGCATGGTAGTGCCCGTTCATCACTAGTTACCAGTACTGAGCACCCGAGCATGGTAGTGCCCGCTCATCACTAGTTACTAGTACTGAGCACCCGAGCATGGTAGTGCCCGCTCATCACTAGTTACGAGTACTGAGCACCTGAGCATGGTAGTGCCCGCTCATGACTAGTTACCAGTACTGAGCACCCGAGCATGGTAGTGCCCGCTCATCACTAGTTACTAGTACTGAGCACCCGAGCATGGTAGTGCCCGCTCATCACTAGTTACGAGTACTGAGCACCTGAGCATGGTAGTGCCCGCTCATGACTAGTTACCAGTACAGAGCACCTGAGCATGGTAGTGCCCGCTCATCACTAGATACGAGTACTGAGCACCCGAGCATGGTAGTGCCCGCTCATCACTAGTTACCAGTACAGAGCACCTGAGCATGGTAGTGCCCGCTCATCACTAGATACGAGTACTGAGCACCCGAGCATGGTAGTGCCCGCTCATCACTAGTTACGAGTACTGAGCACCCGAGCATGGTAGTGCCCGCTCATCATTAGTTACCAGTACTGAGCACCCGAGCATGGTAGTGTTTACTCATCACTAGTTACGAGTACAGAGCACCCGAGCATGGTAGTGCCCGCTCATCACTAGTTACCAGTACTGAGCACCCGAGCATGGTAGTGCCCGCTCATCACTAGTTACCAGTACTGAGCACCCGAGCATGGTAGTGCCCGCTCATCACTAGTTACGAGTACTGAGCACCCGAGCATGGTAGTGTTTACTCATCACTAGTACCAAGTTTTGTTGTGTTTTTTTTTAAACGGCAACAGGTCAATTCTTTCAGCATTTTTGCAAATTTGTGCACCATAGCAATAAGAGTGTGCAAGAATACAATTGCTGCATTTTTGGTAAATGAAACACGTGGTGTAGACAAATGACACATAAAATAGTCTTTAAAAATGCAGCATAAAACAAACAAAGAGCAGCACAATCTGCATTTTGTAAGCAGCTTTTTTTTTGTAAGTGCAGGTTCTGGCTGTAGAAAAAAAAAAAACAAAAACCCCACCGTAGCCTATTGTTTCATCAGAATGTCTGTGTCTGCCTCCAGCGTCATAGAAGGTTAAAAGCACCAACTGTTGTCTCTTATGCCACTAATGGAAAAGCTGTTGTCCCGGAATCCAGATTCAGAAGAACTTGTATTTTAGCAGTTGAAATCCCCACTCATCGTGGGCTTACTAGTCCAGTGGGCGGTCTTATGAGTTAGGACTGCCCACTGGACTCGAGCCCAGAATGTGAAGTCACACTGAATTACTGCTATATATCAATACAACCCTGCAACCCATACAGAGGGCTAGTCAGATTTTCCTATAAGAGATTACTACGGTATACAGTTCCTAACAAGCTATACAAACGATGAAAAGGTTTTAGCTGCAGAATCGTGAACGCAGCTCTGGAGTACAACATCAGTAACGGATGCGACAAGTGACACTCTAAATTACCGTAATTCTAAGTGCAAACTGTAACAGCCAGGCCCCCCTTATCCATATATCTTACTAATAAGTGGTCTCTACGAGCAGCATGAAGATTTGGAGCTAGTCCCCGTCCTCCGGTGACAAGTGCAGCCCGCCATCAGCCTCCACAATACGCGGATGACCGGCAGTAACCTCTGAAGACTTCCTGAAATGATCCACTCGGCGAGTTTACCCTGCAGCCGGGTTCAGCCGTGCACCATCCTATGATTCACAATATCTGTTAGACAGACAATGAGCAAAGTCCACGAGACACGAGGGCTGGGGGATCCTCTCCCAGCGGTGATATACGGGGGTGGCGTCTGCTGGGGTTGCACAATTGTGTATGTGAACTGCGGTGACCGCGTGGTCTATAAAAGGTGACAAGAGAGTAAACCTCTGCACCCTGGACGACCACATCCACAACCACCGCTCCTGAGAAACGTCACTGATCTGTATTCAGGGCAGGAGGCAGTCGCTTTTCTTGTGGTCGATGAAGAATCAACCCAGTCCCATTTTCTTTGGATTATCAATGTGGGTTTCCTCTTCATGTCTGCACAATGCTGGTACCAGTACGGTCAATCAAATTTACTGGATTTTCACCTTATGGAGACGCGGGGAGCATCCGGGAGGCGGTCCCCCCCACCCCCGGCGCGAGAGGCGCCAATGAGGCGGCCCTCCCCCGACGCGAGAGGTGCCCCATGAGGCGGCCCTCCCCCGACGCGAGAGGCGCCCAGGAGGCGGCCTTCCCCCGACGCGAGAGGCGCCCAGGAGGCGGCCCTCCCCCGACGCGAGAGGCGTCCAGGAGGAGGCCCCCCCCGACGCGAGAGGCGTCCAGGAGGAGGCCCCCCCCCGACGCAAGAGGCGCCCAGGAAAAGGCCCCCCCCCGACGCAAGAGGCGCCCAGGAGGAGGCCCCCCCCGACGCAAGAGGCGCCCAGGAGGAGGTCCCCCCCGACGCAAGAGGCGCCCAGGAGGAGGTCCCCCCCCGACGCAAGAGGCGCCCAGGAGGAGGTCCCCCCCGACGCAAGAGGCGCCCAGGAGGAGGTCCCCCCCGACGCAAGAGGCGCCCAGGAGGAGGTCCCCCCCGACGCAAGAGGCGCCCAGGAGGAGGTCCCCCCCGACGCAAGAGGCGCCCAGGAGGAGGTCCCCCCCGACGCAAGAGGCGCCCAGGAGGAGGTCCCCCCCGACGCAAGAGGCGCCCAGGAGGAGGTCCCCCCGACGCAAGAGGCGCCCAGGAGGAGGTCCCCCCGACGCAAGAGACGCCCAGGAGGAGGTCCCCCCCGACGCAAGAGGCGTCCAGGAGGAGGTCCCCCCCGACGCAAGAGGCGCCCAGGAGGAGGTCCCCCCCGACGCAAGAGGCGCCCAGGAGGAGGTCCCCCCCCGACGCAAGAGGCGCCCAGGAGGAGGTCCCCCCCGACGCAAGAGGCGCCCAGGAGGAGGTCCCCCCCGACGCAAGAGGCGCCCAGGAGGAGGTCCCCCCGACGCAAGAGGCGCCCAGGAGGAGGTCCCCCCCGACGCAAGAGGCGCCCAGGAGGAGGTCCCCCCCGACGCAAGAGGCGTCCAAGAGCCAGTTCCCGACGTGAAAAGCGTCCAGGAGGAGGTCCCTACAGGAGAAGTGTCCAGGCATCTATGCACAAACGCTCATTGACCCATCACCTCCGCTCTGATCAGCTGTCACGGCTGTCAGTCAGAGCAGAGAGGAGGGGCTGGCACAGCAATCAGTGCAGGGCGTCCCCCGGATTAGGGGACTGTCCCTGATTTACTTTTGGTTACAGTGTCCGGGGATTAAAACTTGGGATTCTTCACTCTTGTTCAATAGCAAACCTCATAACAGACTCCCTATAAAAAATGTAAGACCATCTCCGCCAGATGGGTCACCTCATCACGCCCACGGTCAGTTACTAATATGCAGCAATGTGTAATAGTTCAGGTCACCATAGACTTGCCTTCACTCAGCTCCAGCCTCATCACTCACAGTATGCATATAAAGCATTAATACTCTGTACTATAGTATGAAGCAGTAATAAGAGTCTCTAGAGGCCCATACCAGACCTCGATATGCCCGGTCCATCAGTCGCTGTACACAGTCTCCACTAGAAGCACTGTCCTTCCACTATGGACACCAGGAGACCACATACCAATCACGCAAAACCTCCTTTGAAACATGTGCAACTGATAGGACCCCACAACTCTTGCCTGATCGGAGTACGGATTGACCGCACAGCAGAAGTCCCCAGCCTATGCTTTTACTTTGAGTATGCTCCAGTTCGGCTGCACTGCCCCCGTGTGCCTCCTGGCACCCCAACCTCTGCTACCTGGCTGGACTATGCTACATGGTGATTGTGTGCCTCCAGACATCCCAACCTCTGCTACCTAGCTGGACTATGCTACATGGTGATTGTGTGCCTCCAGACATCCCAACCTCTGCTACCTGGCTGGACTATGCTACATGGTGATTGTGTGCCTCCAGACATCCCAACCTCTACTACCTGGCTGGACTATGCTACATGGTGATTGTGTGCCTCCAGACATCCCAACCTCTGCTACCTGGCTGGACTATGCTACATGGTGATTGTGTGCCTCCAGACATCCCAACCTCTGCTACCTGGCTGGACTATGCTACATGGTGATTGTGTGCCTCCAGACATCCCAACCTCTGCTACCTGGCTGGACTATGCTACATGGCCACTATGTGCTTCCTGACATCCCAGGCTCTGTTACCTGGATGGGCTATGCTACATGGCCACTATGTGCTACCTGACATCCCGGGCTCTGCTACCTGGCTGGACTATGCTACATGGCGATTGTGTGCCTCCAGACATCCCAACCTCTGCTACCTGACTGGACTATGCTACATGGCCACTATGTGCTTCCTGACATCCCAGGCTCTGTTACCTGGATGGGCTATGCTACATGGTGACAGTGTGCCTCCAGACATACCAACCTCTTCTACCTTGCTGGGCTATGCTACATGGCCCTTGTTGTGTCTTTTGACATCCTAAGGTCAGCTAACTTACTGGGCTATGCTACATAGTCATTATGTGCCTCCTGACATCCCAAGCTCTGCTACCTTGCTGAGCTATGCTACATGGCCACTGTGCTTCCTGACATACTGAGCTCTGATACCTTACTGGGCTATGCTACATTACCAGTATGCCTCCTGACATCCCAATCTCTGCTACCTTGCTGGGCTATGCTTCATGGCCACTGTGTGCCTCCTGATATCCCAGGTTCTGCTACCTTGCTGGGCTATGCTACATGGCCACTGTGTGCCTCCTGCTATCCCAACCTCTGCTACATTACCAGTGTACTTCCTGACATACTGAGCTCTGCTACCTTGCTGGGCTATGCTACATTACCAGTGAGCTTCCTGACATACTGAGCTCTGCTACCTTATAGGGCTATGCAACATGGTCACTGTGTGTCTTCTGACATTCCAACCTTTCCTACCTTTCTGGGCTATGCTGTAGGACCTCTAGATGACTGATCAGTGGGGTCCCAGGACCCTGATCCCCAATAATTTGCTTGTATAAAGACAGGCATTCTAATCTGTTACTTCTCGTTCCATGGTGTGTAAACATTTAGTTACTCCTCAAGTAGTCACGTGTCGGGATCCAACGTTTCCCAAAATCATCTTCTCAGGCACTGAACGAGCCTTTTTGGCAGAAATAACCCAGGAGGCAATGTAAGCAAAGCTCTGTGTGTGAGGTCTCGGGTCTCAGCCTCCAAAATGACCTCTAACACAGATTGTAATTGCAAAACATGTGAACTGTGACCTGCATCTACTGACGCCGCCATAAACCACAAGGACGACGCGTTACTTCATACGTCTGCAGGTTATTTCTTTTGTGCAGGGATCTTCATTTATCATCACATATGTTATAAATGAGTCATAGAAGACCCTGGAAAATCAGTGATGCCAAATGTGATCCTGCCATGGCCACCGGCCCGGAGGGCAACAACGGCCTCAGCGTCTACCTTCCTCTGCTCCCTTGTTCTTCATCTTATACTCCAGCTCAGGCAGCCAGACATTACCTGAGTATTCAGGTACTTCGCATCCGCGCCACTACCCCAGACCTGCCAAACTGTGCCTCCTCACATACCCAGGTCTGCTTTGGTGTAAGTCTGCTATACTGCCGCCTGTTCCTCCTGCTCTGCTACCATAGTGGACTTTGCTACATTGCCACTGTGTGCCTCTTTACATACCCAGTTCTGCTACATTGCCACTGTGTGCCTCCTGACATACCCAGTTCTGCTACATTGCCACTGTGTGCCTCCTGACATACCCAGGTCTGCTACATTGCCACTGTGTGCCTCCTGACATACCCAGGTCTGCTACATTGCCACTGTGTGCCTCCTGACATACTGAGCTCTGCTACATTGCCACTGTGTGCCTCCTGACATACCCAGTTCTGCTACATTGCCACTGTGTGCCTCCTGACATACCCAGTTCTGCTACATTGCCACTGTGTGCCTCCTGACATACTGAGCTCTGCTACATTGCCACTGTGTGCCTCCTGACATACCCAGTTCTGCTACATTGCCACTGTGTGCCTCCTGACATACCCAGTTCTGCTACATTGCCACTGTGTGCCTCCTGACATACTGAGCTCTGCTACATTGCCACTGTGTGCCTCCTGACATACTGAGCTCTGCTACCTTGCTGGGCTTTGCTACAAGCCACTGTGTGCTTCCTTACATACTTTCCCAGGACCCATAGAAGAGCAAGGACTTTTTATACAACAGCGGGTGCCACCATTCTACCTTCTTTTACATCTTACCCTCGGCTATGTTACATGGCCACTGTGCACTTCCTGACATATTGAGCTCTGCTACCTTACTAGGGCTACATGGCCACTGTGCAATTCCTGGCATACCGAGCTCTGCTACTTTACTGGGCTAAGGTACATGGCCACTGTGCACTTCCTGACATACTGAGATCTGCTACCTTACTGGGCTATGCTACAAGGCCACTGTGCGCTTCCTGACATACTGAGCTCTTCTACCTTACTGGGCTCTGCTACCTCACTGGGCTACACTAGGTAGCCACAGTACCTCCTAACATACAGAGCTCTGCTACCTTACTGGGGTAGGCTACATTGCCATTGTGTGCTTCCTAACATACAGAGATCTGCTACCTTACTGGGGTAGGCTACATTGCCATTGTGTGCTTCCCAACTTACCCAGCTCTGCTACCTTACTGGACTATGCTACATGGCCACTATGTGCATCCTGATTTAGCCAGCTCTGCTACATTACTGGTGCTATATGGCCACTGTGCGCTTCCTGACATACTGAGCTCTCCTACCTTACTGGGCTCTGCTACCTCTGGCTACCTAGTGTAGCCCAGTAAGGTAGCACAGTGTACCTCCTAACATACGGAGCTCTGCTACCTTACTGGGTTATGCTATATAGCCATTGTGTGCCTGCTAACATACAAAGCTCTCCTACCTTACTGGGTTATGCTATATAGCCATTGTGTGCCTGCTAACATACAAAGCTCTGCTACCTTACTGGGTTATGCTATATAGCCATTGTGTGCCGGCTAACATACAAAGCTCTGCTACCTTACTGGGTTATGCTATATAGCCATTGTGTGCCGGCTAACATACAAAGCTCTGCTACCTTACTGGGTTATGCTATATAGCCATTGTGTGCCGGCTAACATACAAAGCTCTGCTACCTTACTGGGTTATGCTATATAGCCATTGTGTGCCTGCTAACATACAAAGCTCTGCTACCTTACTGGGTTATGCTATATAGCCATTGTGTGCCTGCTAACCTACAAAGCTCTGCTACCTTACTGGGGTAGGCTACATTGCCATTGTGTGCTTCCTAACTTACCGAGCTCTGCTACCTTACTGGGCTAGGCTACATGGCCACTGTGTGCTTCCTGATTTAGCCAGCTCTGCTACATTACTGGGCTATATTTTTGTGTTAAATCGAGTCTCCAAACCCGCTCAGCTCCTAATCTTCTCCTCAATTTCAATATTCAGATGGAGATGTAAACTAACAGTGACAGCCGTTAAGATCCCGGAGTTTCTGTGATGGAGTAACAGACCAGATGATGAGAGGAACGCTAATTTCCATGTTAATTTAGCTCGAAGAGTTCATCTCAAGTCCCATTTATATAAAGTGCTCAGAGAGAGTAAGCATATGTAGATCAAAGATGATGTAACAGCGCGCTGAAGGCTCCGGCACAGACGTGACCCTCGCCTTCCAGGCATCATCTCACAAATCATGGTGTCATTTTTATGTCAAGACGTCCAATAACTAACATTTTCACATGTTTTATGTCATCATCCTGTTAAAATAAGGATTCTTCATCAAGTTATTTAACTTATAAATAGAAAAAAGGGGATGCGGATTGTGCAAAGCCACCGGTAAAAAGCACTGGAGGTGGAGAAACTTGTAACACTCGTGGCCGGTGTAGGGGCAGCGAGCGGTTTTAGTGGACCCACACTGGATCACGGGGGGGGGACCTGGGTTTACCCTTTAGTGGGAGGGGTTTAGCTAAGCGTCCACCGCGTGGCTAACGCCAATTACCACCCCCAGGGCAGTGACCGGGACTGTGACAGCTGACCCCCAGGACAGAAGACGGACCAAAATATGGACACAGGTGCAGACAGGTAGAGGTGGGATGGCTGAGGCAGACTAGTAAAGAACAGGTAGGTATGGGAAGACAGGTACAGGTGACGGACAAAGGAATAACAACAGAAGCTCAGGACCTGACAACTAAATAGCTAGCAGACTGAAGACTGACTAAAGGCATTGCACAGGCACCTCCCCAAATGGGAGGGTGCCTTAAATACATAGGGGCGCTCAGCCATAGGCTCAGATGCATTTAATGGAAATGGCATACTGGCCCTTTAAGAGGAGGGTCAGTGTGCATGCGCATCTTAGGTGCACTCCCAGGAATCCTGTGCGGCATGTAGAGGGCCCAGGAGGGGAGGAACACAGGAGAGCATGTGAGAGGCCGCAGGGCAGAACGGGACCCAGCCGTGGCGGTAAGTCAGTGCCTCAGGAGGGACACCGGTGTTACAATACTAAAGGGAACCTGTGATTGGATTCATCCTGCTTGAACCACATTTAGCATGACCAGAGCCGTATATTATACGATTTAGAGAAAATATGGTCTGAAATGGCGGCCAGGGACTATAGGGAGAGGACTAACCAGCCGCATACGTCCTGCCCTTGCAGGTTTATCCGACGGGTGTACGTAAGGTCTGGGAGACGCCGGCATATCAAACTACCAAACACTTGTACACTTCATTTTTTTTTTTTTTACTAAAACTTGTTCCGCTCTCTCGGTTGCCCTACGTATTGAATATTTGTAGCATGTTAACAAGATCTTTGCTGCCGAGCTTGTAAGCACTGGACTAAAGCAGCACAAATTTGCTGGAGCAAATGTCAGCCCAATGATGCAGGATTGCAGCATCACCAAGTTGTTGGCCTGAACTGTCAATCAATCGGGAAGGGGGGGCGGGGGGGGGGGGTCAGGTCCCACCCCTAGCAATCAGGAAGTCGGGAGACTGGGGAGAAGATGAGACCAACCCCTCTAAGGCTGCTTTCACACATCCGTTTTTCGCCGTCAGGCACAATCCGGCGAAATGTGGATAAAACGGATCCTGCGTCAGATCCCTTTTATTCCCCATTGACTTGTATTAGTGCCAGATTATGCCGGATGGCCTTGCGTTGCATGCAGCGTCCGCCGGATCCGGTGAAATTTCTTTGTCCGTCTGCCGGAAAGGACGCAGCATGCAACGTTTTTGTCTCCAGCAAAAAACCGGACCACGCCGGATCCGGTGCCGTCCGGCATGTCGTATAATGGAAGCCTATAGGCACCGGATCCGTCGTCATCCGGCATATGACGGAATCCAAAGACGGATTTGTTTTTTTTTTTTTTAATTGAGCATGCTCAGTATCACAACGGATCCGTCAAAAAACTGAAGGAACGCATGGGGAAAAAAAAAAAAAACTGATTTGACGGATCCGTTTTTTTTACGGATCCGTCGCATCAGTTTTTTTCGCCGGATCGTGCCTGATGGCAAAAAACTGATGTGTGAAAGTAGCCTAAAAGGGACTTTTCCCAAATATTTGTCTTCTAAGGCTACTTTCACACATCAGTTTTTTTCCCCATCAGGCACAATCCGGATAAAAACGGATAAAACGGATCTGGCGCCGGATCTCTTCTATCCCCATTGATTTGTATTAGCGCCGGATTGTGCCTGATGGCCTTGCGTTGCATCTGGCTTTTGCCGGATCCGTCGTAATTGGCTAATGTGGCGGCCGGATGGAACATCTCTTGTAACGTTTTTTGTCTCTGACAAAAAAACGTATTGCGCCGGATCCGGCATGATTTACAATGAAAGCCTATGGACGCCGGATCCGGCATGATTTACAATGAAAGCCTATGGACGCAGGATCCGGCATGATTTACAATGAAAGCCTATGGACGCAGGATCCGGCGCAACACGGCATGATTTACAATGAAAGCCTATGGACGCTGGATCCGGCGCGATACGGTATGATTTACAATGAAAGCCTATGGACGCAGGATCCGGCGCAACACGGCATGATTTACAATGAAAGCCTATGGACGCTGGATCCGGCGCGATACGGTATGATTTACAATGAAAGCCTAAGGACGCCGGATCCGGCATGATTTACAATGAAAACCTATGGACTCCGGATCCGGCATGATTTACAATGAAAGCCTATGGACGCCGGATCCGGCATGATTTACAATGAAAGCCTATGGACGCAGGATCCGGCGCAACACGGCATGATTTACAATGAAAGCCTATGGGCGCAGGATCCGGCGCAACACGGCATGATTTACAATGAAAGCCTATGGACGCTGGATCCGGCGCGATATGGTATGATTTACAATGAAAGCCTATGGACGCCGGATCCGGTGCGATATGGTATGATTTACAATGAAAGCCTATGGACGCCGGATCCAGCGTAATGCAGCAAAAAACGGATGCAGCCGCCGGATCCGTTTTTTAAACTGCGCATGCTCCAATTTGTTGTAAAAAAAACGGATCCAGCAAAAAAAAAACAAACCAAAAAAACGGACGAAACGGATGCAAAAACGGATACGCCGGATCCGTTTTGTTGACGGATAAGGTATACTAGATCCATTAAAAAAAAAAAAAAAAAAAAAAAAAAGATCCAGCACATCCGCTTTTTCAGATTCTGCGCCGGATCCGTTGCATTAGGCACACGCCGGATTGTGCCTGATGCCAAAAAACCGATGTGTGAAAGTAGCCTAAGCAGAAGATAATTGAAGTCCCAACTGATCACTAATACAGGGGTCCAAATCCTCCCATAAGAGTTTGAATGAAGCCGCCAATCCCTGCGACCACCAAAGGCAGCCAATGCATGATGAATCGGGGTCTGCCTGTACAAAGTTATCCCCCCAAAAATGTATTTCATATTTGAAATCTGCAAATAAAAGACAACTTCCAAAGAAGTCACTGCTGTGAAAATGAAAAAAGAATTAGTAAAAATAAATAAACATTGAGCAGTGGAAAACGTACGTGGGGGTGGGGGGGATGGATCTGAGTCACCGTGGTGTCCATCGCACACTCATGAGCGGCTCCATTCACGTCCAGTATGAGCACACACTGAGCCTCTGTCTTTATCGCTTAGATATACAGTTTGATTAATAAAGAACGGCTCAATGAGTAATCAGCAAGTTCCACACAACGGAGACAATTGTGCAGAGAAATAGTCATTTACAATTCTGGATGTAGGAAAAGCTGCCTGCAAACAATGCAAGGAGTTCAGACATAAAACTAAACACCAAGTCTTCTAAACTCATCTCAAGAAAAGTAGAAGCCTCAACCTGAACCTGCCCGAAAACCTCAGCCCGTCAGCCCAAATGGACGGTACAACCGAAGCCTGTATCGGGCTCAGCTCCTTCCGGCTCCGCTGCCTTTAGTTTGCACAGTTTTGATGTTTCCTTCTTTTTAGTTTGCACTTTTTTGTAATCTTATATGTTCCCGTTTTTGCTTTTTTTCACTCGCCATTGTTTCCAGGGCTCATTCAGACTGTTTCTAGATGTTTGCGGCCCCACGGACAGGACTATCTTTTCAATATCTTGTGTAGGATCGGATGGCACAGGGAAGCACTTCCGTATGCATCCGATCCTACAAAAAACACATTGGATGCCATATGTCCGTTCTGTAAGGCTGCTTTCACACTACGTTTTTTAACATGCATTATGAACGTTTTTTTAACGCAAAAACGGATCCAGTGCAAGTGCGTTTTCATTTCAATGCATTTGCAATGGACTCGCGTCAACATGCGTTCACCTGCGTTTGCGTGCGTTATAGTGAGGATCCAGCGAGTTGCAGTTTTTTAACTTTTTTCAAAAACGCTACTTGTAGCGTTTTTGAGCTGCGTCCAAATACTGCAAGTTGCTGGATCCTGACTATACTGCACGCAAACGCATGTGAACGCTGGCATGCTGATAGACAGGATCCTGCTTGCTCTACTGAGCATGCCCAGAAACCAGCCTCAGGTGATCAGTCTCTCTCTCCCCCTCCCCTCTCTCCCCCGCCTGAGAGCGACGGACGCTCGTAACCAAGGTAAATATCGGGTAACCAAGCAAAGCTCTTCGCTTAGTTACCCGATGTTTACCTTGGTTACGTGTGCAGGGAGCAGGCAGCCCGGCTCCTAGCAGCTACGGACGCTCGTAACCAAGGTAAATATCGGGTATCCAAGCAAAGCATTTAGCTTAGTTACCCGATGTTTACCTTGGTTACCAGCGTCTGCACCTGTCAGATGCCGGCTCCCAGTCTATCACGTTCAGTTCCCCTCACTCCCGATCACATGACTTCAATGCCCGCCCATAAACTTCAAGTGGCAGGATCCTGCAAAATAAGAACATGCGTTTGCATGCGTTTTTCTTTGTAAAAACAGGATCCACTTTTACAGCAAAAAAACGTTCATGACGCATGTTAAAAAAAACGTAGTGTGAAAGCAGCCTTATTATGGAACATGTCCTATTCTGTTCCGTAATTGCGGACCGTGACACAATACAAGTCAATGGATCCGCAAAATCCCCAGAAGCCACATGGAAGCACTTCAGTGTGCCTACCATTGGGTGCCCCTGCAGTCTGTGTCCCACTCCCACCTTGCAGCTGCTCGCACAACAGTGTGCGAGCAGCTGCGGGATGACGAGTTCTGCCGTCAGGAGGTTAGCTAAGTTCTTTACCTGCGTTGATGGTCTCCGCAGCACTTCTGATGTTAGCGCTTGTCACTGACTTCCATTGCCCACAGCGATATCACCTCAAGTCTCGCGGGAGCTTGTGACGTCACCGCTAGTCACAGTCTCAGGCCACCCGAAAGACTTGCGGTGAGATCACGGTGGTCACTGAACTCAGTGAGGATCGCTGACATCAAGAGTTCAGTGGACTTCATCACTGCAGCTAATGTACCTCGCTAACCTCATGATGTCAGCACTCGTCATCCCCTGCAGTGACCTGGGCTGACCTATTTATGTTAGCTCAGGTCATTGCATTACTCTCCCAGCCAATGGGGAACATTCTGTTCTTCATTGACTGGGACAGTGACTATGGTATGGGCTGTTGTGGGACCCCCTTATCGGATTACGCCGGACCCGGATTTGATTTTTTTTCCAATAAATTGGTGAAAGAGAGAATGTGTTGGGGAGTGTTTTATCAAATAAAGGTTAGTCATCTATTTTTGTATAAGATAGAATATATTTTACTGACTGGATTAGTGATGTCAAGTATCTTATAGACGCCATGACATCACTAATGCCAGGGCTTGATGCCAGGTGACATTACACAGTTGGTATCGACCGCATATCTTACCCAGTTTGCCACCGCACCAGGGCAACGGGATGAGCTGGTGTGAAGCACCAGGATTGGCACATCTAAAGGATGCGCCGCTTTTGGGGCGGCTGCGGCCTGTTATTTTTAGGCTGGAGAGGGTCCAATAACTTTAGACCTCCCTAGTCTGAGAATACCAGACCACAGCTGTCCGCTTTACCTTGACTGGTGATCCAATTTGGGGGGAGACCACATTTTTTGTTTTAAATTATTTAATTTAAAAAAAACAGTGTGGGGAGCCCTCTGTTTTGGATTACCAGCCAAGGTAGAGCTGCCGACTGTGGTCTGCATACTACTGCTGCCTGCTTCACTTCAGCTGTGTACAAAAAATGAGGGGGGACTCCACATCGTTTTTTGTTTTTTTTTTTTAATGGATTTATTTTTTTTGGCTAAATACAAGGCTAAGCACCCTTTAGTGCCACATGAAAGTCACTAAAGGGTGCAAGATTACAAAATGCAGATGAGTGGGAAATTATATATATGTATCTCTCTAGCTGCTTCCTTTTTTCTTCCGATCCGCAAAAAAAACAAAAAAAAAAAAAAAGAAGGCACACGGATGACACACGGATCGTATACGGATATACATGGAAAAACAGGAACAATTTTTGCGGACCGCAAAAGCGGGACAGTTGTGTGAATATATTCGAAAAAGCGGAGAACACGGCACTTCTGAAGAAAAAAAAAAGAAGGAGGAGTGAGTGCTCTGCCAGGGTCCAACTCCGTACAGGCAAAAAATAATTTACACCAGGCACTCCAGTTTCAAATCAAAGAACTAATTTTTAATGTTCATAGAAGATAGTTCAGTTTAAGTCAACGTTTCGGTCATCAGGCTGACCTTCATCACAAGTACTAATGAATCCGCCAATTTGTCTACCCAGACAATACAAACCTTCACATGCGCTTCCCTACCCTTTTCCCTTACCCATCCCTCACTTTATGAGATATATATATATTTATTATATAATATTTTTTTCCTAAGTGGTTAAAAATCCATGAAGTGGAATATGATACATTTTTTTTGAATTTTATCACTTTGTACGCGTGATACCCATTTTATGACGGACAGTCATTCTTGTTGGGTTTTTTTCACTTTGTAATTTTTTGCATGTTTGTACTTGTTCTGTGTTGATTAGTTCATCTGATGAAGGTCAGCCTGATGACCGAAACGCTGAATTAAACTGATCAACTGAACTATCTTCTGTGACCATTAAAAATTCTCTCTTTGATTTGATACTGGAGTGCCTGGTGTAAATTATTTTTTAGTTGTGTGAATTTAGCCTAACACTTTTCAAAATGTCACAAATTTTTTGATAAAATGTACTCCAGGTTATGTACAAATTTTGGACATTTTGGCAAGTACCGAGCATGGTAGTGCCCACTCATCACTAGTTACAGGTACTGAGCACCCGAGCATGGTAGTGCCCACTCATCACTAGTTACGAGTACTGAGCACCCGAGCATGGTAGTGCCCGCTCATCACTAGTTACCAGTACTGAGCACCCGAGCATGGTAGTGCCCGCTCATCACTAGTTACGAGTACTGAGCACCCGAGCATGGTAGTGCCTGCTCATCACTAGTTACGAGTACTGAGCACCCGAGCATGGTAGTGCCCGCTCATCACTAGTTACGAGTACTGAGCACCCGAGCATGGTAGTGCCCGCTCATCACTAGTTACGAGTACTGAGCACCCGAGCATGGTAGTGCCCGCTCATCACTAGTTACGAGTACTGAGCACCCGAACATGGTAGTGCCCGCTCATCACTAGTTACGAGTACTGAGCACCAGAGCATGGTAGTGCCCGCTCATCACTAGTTACGAGTACTGAGCACCCGAGCATGGTAGTGCTCGCTCATCACTAGTTACGAGTACTGAGCACCGGAACATGGTAGTGCCCGCTCATCACTAGTTACGAGTACAGAGCACCAGAGCATGGTAGTGCCCGCTCATCACTAGTTACGAGTACAGAGCACCAGAGCATGGTAGTGCCCGCTCATCACTAGTTACCAGTACTGAGCACCCGAGCATGGTAGTGCCCGCTCATCACTAGTTATGAGTACAGAGCACCCGAGCATGGTAGTGCTCACTCATCACTAGTTACGAGTACTGAGCACCCGAGCATGGTAGTGCTCGCTCATCAATAGTTACGAGTACTGAGCACCCGAACATGGTAGTGCCCGCTCATCACTAGTTACAAGTACAGAGCACTCGAGCATGGTAGTGCCCGCTCATCACTAGTTATGAGTACAGAGCACCCGAGCATGGTAGTGCCCGCTCATCACTAGTTATGAGTACAGAGCACCCGAGCATGGTAGTGCCCGCTCATCACTAGTTACAAGTACAGAGCACTCGAGCATGGTAGTGCCCGCTCATCACTAGTTACGAGTACAGAGCACCTGAGCATGGTAGTGCCCGCTCATCACTAGTTACGAGTACTGAGCACCTGAGCATGGTAGTGCCCGCTCATCACTAGTTACGAGTACTGAGCACCCGAGCATGGTAGTGCTCGCTCATCACTAGTTACGAGTACTGAGCACCCGAACATGGTAGTGCTCGCTCATCACTAGTTACGAGTACTGAGCACCTGAGCATGGTAGTGCCCGCTCATCACTAGTTACGAGTACTGAGCACCTGAGCATGGTAGTGCCCGCTCATCACTAGTCACGTGTACCGAACACTCGAGCATGGTAGACCCAAGCAGACAGCTGTCAGTGATTTTGTACAGGATCGTGGAAAACACAACATGCAATTACAATGAAAACTGATTTCAGGATCCTAGAGGAACACTTTATAACAATTCCTTCTCCCGGAGGATGGACACATTGTGTCAGATCTTTCACCAACTGAGGAGGTTTTGTTTTCAAAACAAAGAAAATGGAAACAACTGAACAATTAACCCCTCAGGGGGCACATCCCTGCTTTTTTTTTGCTCTCGATTTTTCCAAGAGAAATAACTTTTTTTTATCTTTCCATGGATTCTGCTGTATGACGGATTATACTGTGGGACTGCTGCAGCAATTCCGCCATTTATTTAATTTTTTTAAGCTGGGAGGAAGGGAATTGTTTTATTGACGTCCAACACGACCTTTGTTCTTCAGGTCAGTATGTTTATAGAGATACCAAATATCGAGGGATCTTCTTTATGGAAAAAATTAAGGTAAATGCAACATTTTTAATTGCTTTATTCCAATTTTTGTTTTGAGGGGGGGGGAGGGGGCCCGTCACTATGGAGAATAGCGCAGTCCGTTAACGCACTGCGCTATTCTCCATAGACTTGTATGGACGACGCACTGTAACGCTCGGCAGCCGGCGTGTGAGAGCGATCAGCTGATCGCTCGGCCGCCGGCGTGTGAGAGCGATCAGCTGAGCGCCCGGCCGCCGGCGTGTGAGAGCGATCAGCTGAGCGCCCGGCCGCCGGCGTGTGAGAGCGATCAGCTGAGCGCCCGGCCGCCGGCGTGTGAGAGCGATCAGCTGATCGTTCACAATAGTCTGCTGCCGGTAAAACTGTAAAGAAGAAAAAAAAAAAAAAGCTTCCGTTGTTTTGTACGATCCGTAGCATCCGTAACATCCGTCACACAACGCAATGCAACGGATGCCGTCCAACGCAAGTGTGAAACTAGCCTTATACTAATCTGCGACCTTCAGCCCTAAATTTTTGAGAAGGACCGCAGAGCCCAACCCGAAATGCTAACTAACCTCAGCCATGTGGTATAAGCGGTGTCAGGTATCAGTGGAATAATAACACCCATCATTGGAGGCTACGTCCCACAGATCATGCTTTAGTCGGGAGGCCTTTAAAGCGTCCTTGTCCTTCCCACACAAAACCTGTGGAAATTCATAGTCTTGTTGCCCTCAGACATTTGGTGCACAGCCAGCCCAAAAAGTGTGCAAAAAGTGTCCCAAATTTTATTCTATGTAACTTGCCATACACACTTTCTGAGTTGGTGGTTCCTTGTCAGTATTTTGCCAGCACTATAGGTGCTGGAACTTCCTTTACACCATTTCCCAGCATGCACTACTCTAGCCATTGTCCACTGACTATTGTCCTAAGCTAAAAGCCGACTATTATGCCCATTTGCAGTTTGATAAACAAAAGAGCAGAAGAGATAACGACCCTCTCCCACTTGCTGCAATCTCTTTTGGTTTCCCTGCTGGAAGGGACTGATTAATTGTGACATCAGGCAGTGGACAGCGAGGTCGACAATTCTTTTCACGCATCAATAAGACACTAGGATACATGGTACATAGGGAAAGAATCAGCAGCCTGAAGATATTCACTCCATGAATTGATGAAAATTAAAGGGGGTTTCCAGTTTTTTTTCACTCCCTTGCCATATATTCTAGCTCTTTTGTAAAATACTTGCATTGGATGTATAGCTTCTATGAGAGCATCTCAGCAGGGATCACATAATAGTGGATTGTTATGCAGATTCTTCTGATACTTCATTTTCCGGCACAGAGAGATTTTTGGCAAAAAAATTGCAATTTCTTGAGCTGCCTCTCCACGTCACGGCAAATCTCATTTGAGGCAGTCCTACACTAAAATATTTTTATAAAATGTGCCATACGGCCTCACATATGAATAGTAGAACTGCTCTTAGCAGCACTCACCTGGTCTATTTCAATCCCGTACCCATGACTCAGTCATGGGTACGGGATTGAAATAGACCAGGTGAGTGCTGCTGAGAGCAGTTCTACTATTGATATGTGAGGCCGTATGGCACATTTTATAAAAATATTTTAGTGTAGGACTGCCTCAAATGAGATTTGCCGTGACGTGGAGAGGCAGCTCAAGAAATTGCAATTTTTTGCCAAAAATCTCAAAATTTTTATAAGTACAGTTTGGAATGTTTAGTGCTGAAGTGCACATTTGGTGCTGGCTTTTTGTTTTTTCTTCATTTTTTTTTTTTTTCTTCAAAATGAAAGGAAGTGGTCACTGAGCTCCTGATGGTCGGTGTGGATGATAAGGAGTAAATCACAAATAGTCTGCCTCCCTCACAAGCTAAGCTTACAGTTTCATTCAGTAGTAACAGCAGGGGCTAACACCTTTACTTTGGAAATGCAGATTGCAGCACTTCACTAGCAAAGGATTTAGGTACACCAATCTCTAACATGGACAGCTGAAAAGCTCAGAAATCTGCATAAGGCCTCCGTCAGACATCCGTGCCTCCGGTCCGTGTTTGCCATTTTTTGCACGTGCCGGAGACACGTGCTTACGTTGAATCATTTATTTTCATGTTAAAAGCCACACGTCAGTATTTTTGCAAGGAGCGTGTGTACGTTCCGTGCATACTTGTGTCCGTTTAGAAAAAGCGCTAACATGTCCGTGTTGCTCCAGGATCACGTACTCACGGACCCATTACACGTACGTGATACGGATGATGTCCGTGTGTTATCCGTGCGGTCCGTGTCCGTGTGGCTCAAATCAAGTTTGTTACAAAATTAAATACTTGCAGGTGGCCAAGGTACCCTACAAAATCCAACATAAAATTCCTAAGGCCTCCGTGGATAATGGCATGGTTGTAGTAAATATCCAAACACATTGGATAGCCAAGTAAAAAGGCCAACAGGTTAATTAATTGTGGATAATTCTAAGAATGTGCTAATCAAATCCACCTATGTGTCATTATTCCCAACAAATAATCATTAACTTCATTTGATGAAGATGTGAAAAACGGACAAGATACGGAAAGCATACGGAACCCACACTGACGTATTACACGCACAGAAAAATGCACACACGTAACACACACTACACGGAGAGAAAAAACGGACTACAAAAACGGACATCGTCACACGTACGTTTTTTTCACGCGAGTGTGGCAGAGGCCTAAAACACAGTGATAGGGCTGTACTGGCCATTTGGCAATGGCCAGTTGCGCTGGTACCTACCCTGGGCTGCTCTGACACTAGGAATCTCCCAATATTTCCAGCAGTGCAGGCTGGAGAATGGAGGGGTTGTGCCAAGTGCTGGATCACAGGTCACTGCATATTATATATATATATATATATATATATATATATACACACATACATACATACATACATACATACACACGGTATATACCGTATTTTTCACTTTATAAGATGCACTTTTCCTCCCAAAAATTTGGGAGGAAAATGGGGGGTGCGTCTTATAATCCGAATATAGCGGTACCTGGGTGTCCTGTCTGTGCAGCGATCGGGTGCCTGTGGCTGCGTGCAAGTGGCCGGGGACCTGTGCTTGCGTGCGGTGGCAGCCAGGTACCCGTGGCTGTGTGCCGGCGGCAGCCGGGTGCGGTGTGCCGGCCGCCCTCACACAGGCACCCGGCTGCCGCTCGCATGCAAGCACAGGTACCCTGCCGCTTGGACGCAGGGTGGGCGGGTAGCCTGCTGGCGGGGCGGGCGGATGTGCAGCAAGTTACCCAGTGTGTCCGCAGTCCCACTTTCAAATGATGGCCCCATGTGCGTGCGCAGATGGAGCTCTTGGATGAGAGCTCCATCTGGGCATGCGCCGGCTCCGGGCGCCATCACTTGAATCTGGACCGCGGGCACACTGGGAAAACACTGCATCGGTTTGCTCCACCACTGAGCAGTCACCGCCACCACTGAGCCGTCACCGCCACCACTGAGCCGTCACCGCCACCACTGAGCCGTCACCGCCACCACTGAGCCGTCACCGCCACCACTGAGCCGTCACCGCCACCACTGAGCCGTCACCGCCGCTGCCACCACCCTAATATTTATATATTTTATTTCACATGTGACAATCACTGACTATACGCAGCATTTCCGTGTGTTTTGGATCCGATTTTCATTGGCGGTTGGAAAGCGGTTTGCAGGTATGGAAAAATAAATACATTGCAAAGCTTCTCCTATACACTTTAATGTTGATGACAGGCAGAACGCCGGTGCGACACCATCCGTGGGCTCTGGCATGGATTTTCGTAGACAGAGAGACATGTGGGGGTAATTTTGATCTGTGACTCGGATCCAAAACTGATGTGTCTGTGTTTTGTTTTTGCACGGTCTTCAAAAAACCCCCACAGACCTGACTAATGGGTACAGGAACAATACGTGAAAACCATTAATGGAACGCGTTTGTGATTGAGGCAGAAAAGGAGCAGCAGGGTGCGGATACCTCAGGTCAGAAGACATAACTATAGAAAATACCTATACATTGTACCCATCAGAAAGGGAGCCGGACCCCACACCAGACCCTTCCCTGACAGTCAGCAGATCAATGTCCGTCTTCCTAACCCCTCGCTTGACGTAAATGGAGCCGTTTTGTATAGTGGCTTTTTTTCGTAGCATCTTTTGCGTTTCTTTTTTTTCAGCTCATTAAAGGGAATATGTCCCAAGGTTTTTTAGTTTTTTGCTATGTAATCTGAGAGCAGCATAATGCAGGGGCAGAGATCCTGATTCCAGTGATGTGTGACTTACTGGGCTGCTTAGTGTAGTTTGGATACAATCACTGTGTAATCAACAGGAGATTATCATTGCAGGACTACTCGGCGTGCTGCATGTAGTCCAGCATATTCATGAGCTCTGTATAAGGCCGGTTTCACACGTCCGTGATTTATCAGGTACAAATCACACGCATGGTTATGGTCATACATGTGTCACACGTATCGGAGAAAACAAAGGTTTTTACATAAAAATATTGTTTATATTTAACTGTATCCAGTGATGCTGTCTTTGGCTCTGCTGCCTCCTGCTCCTGATCCCCGCTCATTATACTCACTGAATATTCACTGCACTGAGGTGCCAGAAGCCGAAGCATCGTGGGGACAGGTGAGTATTCAGCAGTGTGTGTGTGCAGTGACGTCCAGGAGGTCATTGGAGTTCCTAATGAACTCTAATGACATCTTGATGACACCCACGGAACACCCGCATTACAGCGAGTGTCAACACAGTGACTTCACGGGTTCATCAGAGTTCATTGAGAACTCTGATGAGTCCCCCGCGATGCTCTGGCTTCCAGGTCCTCACAGCGCGTGCACAGACACACGTAAACACTGAATACATACATAGCAGACACACATGGATACACCGAGCACACAGCGCACATGCATGTATACACTGAACACACGCACTGCTGTATACTCACCAGTCCCCAGCGCTGCTCCGGCCTCAGTGCAGTGAATATTCAGTGAGTTTAATGAGCGGGGTCAGGAGCGGGAGGCAGCACCACTGGATACAGGTAAATATAGAAAATATTTTTATTAAAAAAAGACCCGTGTTTTCTCCGGTACATGTCACATGGATCACATCAGTGTGCGATCCGTGTGACACCCGTGCTGCCGATGAAAAAACTGACATGTCTACATGTGTGCGTGCGGGGCCTTGAGGGGGTCACAGGGTCCGTGTGAAAACACGGACATGTGAGTAACAGCAAATAATAACATGGGCACATGTGGCATCCGTGTTAAAAACTGATGTCACACGTGTCTGAAACCGGCCTAATTACTACATCTGCAGCAGAGAAAAGAATGATTTTTATCAAAATGACAGCAAACAGCCCAGTAAGTGGCACATCGCTGGAATCAGGGTCTCTGTCTCTACATTATGGGGTAGCAAAACCCTGGCAACAGATTTCCTTTAAGCATGGTCTATTTTTTTTAATGCAAAAGTGCTCACCAAACACTCCAAAACTGGCCGGGCATCTTTAACGCCTTCCCATTCACTTGTTGCATTTTTGGATCATTTTTAGAGCAGAAAATATGGTTTGCTTTTTTGAACAGTTTAGCGTTTTTTGGAATCTGAAGCCATTAATAAGCGCTCGAAAGCGGGAAAAATATGACCCGCGAGTACTTTTTACATAGAAATTAGCGTGTTGATGCTTTTCAGCGGTTTCTGGGTACATTTTCAGGCGGCGTTCCGTGCAAATCGGCTTCTAAAATCTGCCTGAAAAAAACATTGTGTGAACACACCCGTAGGGTCCTTAGTAGGGCTAAATGGATCTGAAATGTAAAAGTCCGGATCCGCGCAGCTGCGGGCGGAGAATACCAGCCCCTCGCTGGCATTATGGCTGGGTATCAAAATTAGGGGGTACCACACATTTTTTTTTTTATTAAAAAAAAAAAAAAAAAAAAGCCGCATCACCGGCACAGCCGCACACTCAAGCGTCCCCGGCACAGCCGCACACTCAAGCGTCCCCGGCACAGCCGCACACTCAAGCGTCCCCGGCACAGCCGCACACTCAAGCGTCCCCGGCACAGCCGCACACTCAAGCGTCCCCGGCACAGCCGCACACTCAAGCGTCCCCGGCACAGCCGCACACTCAAGCGTCCCCGGCACAGCCGCACACTCAAGCGTCCCCGGCACAGCCGCACACTCAAGCGTCCCCGGCACAGCCGCACACTCAAGCGTCCCCGGCACAGCCGCACACTCAAGCGTCCCCGGCACAGCCGCACACTCAAGCGTCCCCGGCACAGCCGCACACTCAAGCATCCCCGGCACAGCCGCACACTCAAGCATCCCCGGCACAGCCGCACACTCAAGCATCCCCGGCACAGCCGCACACTCAAGCATCCCCGGCACAGCCGCACACTCTGACAGGAGCGTGCATGTGTTTCTGAAACACATGCACGTTCACCATACTGACCCAGACACTTGCACTGCTTTCCCCGCCCACTGGCCGTCCTGTGATTGGTTGCAGTCAGCTGACACGCTGCCACTCAGGGTGGGGGCGTGTCTAACTGCAACCAATTACACGCGCCGGTGGGTGGGCAAAACAGCGAATATTGAATTGTCAGCTCCGGAAGGAGTGTGCCACCATGACCGTGCCTCGGGTGAGTACACCGCGCGCGCGCTCCAACCCCCATCCCCTCCACAAACTGTTTTAATCTCCGGATTCTGGTCCCCATAGACTTATATGGGCACCGGAATCCCGAATTTTTTCTCAATCCGGCAGTGATCCGCCGGTCCTGGATTTTGGCGCATTCGATCAACTCTAGTCCTTAGATGTCGGACCACTAGAAATAAGTAACTGATGGCGTATCTGGAGATGTAAACAGACTGTAGCTAAAGATGGGGTCCATAGATCCATGTGTAGCACCGGAAGGAACATAACGAATCAGAGCGGGACCTCCAACACCTTCTTATATACAGATTGTCACTAATGCTAGGATCTTGGCGGGGGGTGGGGGGGTTCTGTGGCCGCTCAGAGGTCTATATCAGTGACTCTCACTTCCGCATCCCCAGCCGAGGAGCCGCCGAGATATTCAGCTCTGACACTTTTTGGTTTTGCTTTCTTGACTTGTTGCTTTCAGTAAATATTGACAATACTGATCACATACAAATAAAGCCCAAAACTTGCATAGAATAAATCCATTGTACAGCCATCCTCTGCCAGGTAAACCGTCTGTACCCTAGGGCCTGCTGGGAGTTGTAGTGCTGCAGGCTGCTGACCCCTCAGACTTAGGCATTCTCTCTAAGGCTGAGATCACACGTCCAGTAATCGTCCATTAGAACGGATCCTGCAGTAATCCTATGACGCTATATGACAGTGCGTGATTCGCCCACCATCAGGACCCACTCTGTATTCTCCGTAGTTTGCACACTTGCAGTCACATGCCAACTAGTCGCACCCAACTGAAGAGATGTGAGAGGAAAAGTCTAGTCTGCATATGACTAAGTGTGCAAACTGCATAAGCAGCCCAATGGCAAGGAAAGTCAGACAGCGTGTGCACTGTGCACCGTCACAAGGTGGTGGTCTGTAGTCACACAGAGCATCTGCAGACTTTTCTTCTGAGACTGGACAATCCCTTTAAATGAAAATCAAGAATATATGAACCGCATGATAAAGGAGAGAGATATCCTGCACCTCTGAGCTGCCACATAAGTAGGTGCAAGGAGCTGCAGACACCGTGTGCCACTGCTATGGATCAGGATACATGAAGGTACCTGGTGAATGGCTACTGATACATCAGCAGAGTTAGCGGTGCTGGAAAATCCCTGTAAGTGCCACAAAGTCTGATGAATGGACAGACGGACTACAGGGTATTGGGGGAACGAGGAGGGGACCTCCTTATTGCTCATGTCCGAGCTTTCTTTTACATTAGCTCATCAGCTTCACTCATCTGGGTTGATGTGGCAGCAGCGGTGATGTCACAATTACAGCATGTGAGCGCTGCAGACAATCACTGGGGGCAGTGGTGAGGCAGCTGCAGTGAAATCATGACTACGGCAAGTGAGTGCTGCAGGCAATCACCGGGGTCTGCAATGGCCCCAGCTTTACTCACCTGACGCAGCCCTCCATCTTTGATGATGTGGTAGCAGCACTTAAATATACTATATCACATGAGCGCTGCAGACAATCCCCAGGGGTCAGCAGTGATGACAGCATTACTCATCTGCTGCTTCCCCTGAAGTCACGACTACAGCATATGAGCGCTGCAGACAATCACCAGGGTCAGCAGTGACGACAGCATTACTCATCTGCTGCTTCCCCTGAAATCACGACTATTGCACGTGAGCGCTGCAGACAATCACTGGGGACAGTGGCAACCACAGCATTACTCATCTGCTGCTTCCCCTGAAATCCCGACTATAGCACATGAGCGCTGCAGACAATCACCAGGGTCAGCAGTGACGACAGCATTACTCATCTGCTGCTTCCCTGAAATCACAACTACAGCACGTCAGAGCTGCAGACAATCATCAGGGACAGCGGTGACAACAGCATTACACACCTGCTGCTTCCCCTGAAATCACAACTACAGCACGTGAGCGCTGCAGACAATCACCACCAGGGTCAGTAGTGACCACAGCATTATTCATCTGCTGATACCTCAGACGTCACGACTACAGCACACGAACGCTGCAGACAATCACTGGGGAAAGTGGCGACCACAGCATTACTCATCCGCTGCTTCACTGAAATCAAGACTACAGCATGTCAGAGCTGCAGACAATCATCGGGGTCAGCAGTGACGACAGCATTATTCATCTGCTAGTTCCCCTGAAATCACGACTACAGTACATGAGCACTGCAGACAATCACTGGGGTCAGCAGAGATGACAGCATTACACATCTGTTGCCCCCAACATCTTTGGTGATGCTGCAGCAGCGCAGAAGTCACAACTACAGCACATGAGCGCTGCAGACAATCACAAGAGTCAACAGTGACCACAGCGTTACCTTTGGTAAAGCAACATCATGACTATAGCACATGAGCGCTGCAGACAGTCATCGGGCTCAGCAGTGCCTCAGCTTTACTTTTCTGCTGCTGCGACATCACGACTATAGAACATGAGCGCTGCAGACAGTCATCGGGCTCAGCAGTGCCTCAGCTTTACTTTTCTGCTGCTGCGACATCACAACTATAGAACATGAGCGCTGCAGACAGTCACTGGTGACCCTTGCGATTGTCTGCAGCGCTCACGTGCAGTAGTTATGGCATCACTGCTGCTGCAGAGTGGTAGACCCTATAGATCACAGCGTCAGGTGACAATTCTGATAAATATGTCGCAGTGTTGACAGATAATAACACAAGGTCATGTGATCAGACCTGTGGTCATGTGACCTCTGACCTGACAGAAGTCACAGGTGTGACCCGGTGACAGGTTCCCTGCACCCACTGCCTCCATGATCAGTGCTGGAGCTCCGCCCATCCAGGATCCTACGTCCTGCAGCTGAGAGGGTGACATTACTGCTGTCAGCTGTGCCCGGCACTCCCCCGCCCCCGCTCTCCCCGGTGTTACCTGCCCGCCTCTCCCGCCGCCGCCTCCTCCGCGTCCTCCCATCCTCCTCGGCTCCAAAACTCTTCTACAACAACTTCGACCTCTCTTCCGCGAACCAGCGCGACACTTCCGGCGCTGACCCCGCCCACAGGCACGGCGCTGGCCCCGCCCACAAGCACGGCGCTTCAGGGTTTCCCAGGCCTCCGACAGCCAATCAGGAAATAGCAGGGCATTGACCTCGCACGAGACGCGAAGGCGGGAAAAGTGGGCGGAGACGCCGGCAAGATGGACAGACGGCTCAGCCAATCAGAAGGCCAGAAAACAAAGCCGCGTCGTTCTGTGTGTAGCTAAGTGCGTCACCGTTATGTGCTGAGCCGGGGGCTGTAGTCGGGGGCAGCGCTGCCGGGGGCTGTAGTCGGGGGGGAGGGGCTCTTCCTGCCGCTGGGGGGCTTTATACCACTCTTTTTTCTTCATTCTGTCTTAAAGGGAAGCTCCATTTTTGCTTATGTTTCCCATTCACCGGTGAAATGTCCTCTTATTGCGCCAGGAAAATTGTGATTGTGGCCAAAAATATATTCTAGGGTGAATCTCATGCAGGTCACAACCAAAGAGTCTCGTCTCCCGCAGAGGCGCCGTTACAGCGCTATTGATTGTTCTGTCACATGACAGCTGCAGCCAATCACTAACTGTAACCTTAATTTGATGAGCTGACTGCTGATCGGCTGCAGCGGTCACTGGACACCACAATGTGACACCACTCACCCTGACCGCAGGCGGGATCCAATTCTCGCGTATGGCGTAGTCTGCAGATACGCCTTACACAATGTCAGATGGCTGTTTTGACAGGCGGCCAGCTTTATTTCGTATTATCCAGCAGATTGAGTGAATGTCATGGCGTCGGATTAGGCTAGGTTCACATTTCCGTCGTTTAGGATCAGTCACAATCCGCTGCTCTGATGACGCAATCCGTTTGGCGGATTCCGTTGTTTCCTATAGACTTGTATGAGTGGCGGATTGTGACTGATGGTCTTGCGTTGCATCCGCCGCGCAGCGCATCAGTTGTTTACTGACTGACCGTCAGGCGGCAGGGACGCAGCATGCAACGTTTTATGTTGCGGTAAAAAAAACGCACCCCGCAGGATTCCGTTGGAATCCGTTAGGACGTATAACGTAAGTCTATGGTGCAGGATTCCGTCACATTTTACTCAGCATGTCCAGCAGAACGTCCAAAATCATGTAACATCAGTTCCTCTCACGTAGGATTTAAACTGAAATCATTGCACCAACGGAATCCATTCTTTGTGAACAATTCCATTGATTTCTTGTCACACGTGTATAACGCATCAGTCCCATGCGTCAAGCAACGCAAGTGACTGATGCAAAACAACGGAAATGTGAACCTAGCCTTATTCACCCCTTACTAACATCCGTCCGACATGTGCAGCACAAGTCAGGTGCGGGTGTTGGGAGCACAATACCTGGCAGATGGCAGACCACCTCTCACCTCCACCATGCTCGGGTGCTCAGTACTCGTAACTAGTGATGAGCGGGCACTACCATGCTCGGGTGGTCAGTACTGGTAACTAGTGATGAGCGAGCACTACCATGCTCGGGTGCTCAGTACTCGTAACTAGTGATGAGCGGGCACTACCATGCTCGGGGGCTCGGTACTCATAGCTAGTGATGAGCGGGCACTACCATGCTCGGGTGCTCAGTACTTGTAACTAGTGATGAGCGAGCACTACCATGCTCAGGTGCTCGGTACTTGTAACTAGTGATGAGCGGGCACTACCATGCTCAGGTGCTCATTTCTCGTAACTAGTGATGAGCAGGCACTACCATGCTCGGGTGCTCATTTCTCGTAACTAGTGATGAGCGGGCACTACCATGCTCGGGTGCTCGGTACTGGTAACTAGTGATGAGCGTGCACTATCATGCTCGGTTTCTCGTACTTGTAACTAGTGATGAGTGAGCACTACCATGCTCGGGTTCTCGGTAGTTGTATCTAGTGATGGTGAGCACTACCATGCTCAGGTGCTCAGTACTCGTAACTAGTGATGATGAGCACTACCATGCTCGGGTGCTCAGTACTCGTAACTAGTGATGAGCGAGCACTACCATGATCGGGTGCTCAGTACTCTTAACTAGTGATGAGCGGGCACTACCATGATCGGGTGCTCAGTACTCTTAACTAGTGATGAGCGGGCACTACCATGCTCAGGTGCTCAGTACTCGTAACTAGTGATGAGCGGGCACTACCATGCTCGGGTGCTCAGTACTCGTAACTAGTGATGAGCGGGCACTACCATGCTCGGGTGCTCAGTACTCGTAACTAGTGATGAGCGGGCACTACCATGCTCGGGTGCTCAGTACTGGTAACTAGTGATGAGCTGGCACTACCATGCTCAGGTGCTCAGTACTCGTAACTAGTGATGAGTGAGCACTACCATGCTCGGGGGCTCCGTACTCATAACTAGTGATGAGCGGACACTACCATGCTCGGGGGCTCAGTACTCGTAACTAGTGATGAGCGGGCACTACAATGCTCGGGTGCTCGGTACTCATAGCTAGTGATGAGTGAGCACTACCATGCTCGGGTGCTCAGTACTTGTAACTAGTGATGAGCGGGCACTACCATGCTCGGGTGCTCTGTACTAGTAACTAGTGATGAGTGAGCACTACCATGCTCGGGTGCTCTGTACTAGTAACTAGTGATGAGCGGGCACTACCATGCTCGGTTTCTCGTACTTGTAACTAGTGATGAGTGAGCACTACCATGCTCGGTTTCTCGTACTTGTAACTAGTGATGAGTGAGCACTACCATGCTCGGGTTCTCGGTAGTTGTATCTAGTGATGGTGAGCACTACCATGCTCAGGTGCTCAGTACTCGTAACTAGTGATGATGAGCACTAGCATGCTCGGGTGCTCAGTACTCGTAACTAGTGATGATGAGCACTACCATGCTCGGGTGCTCAGTACTTGTAACTAGTGATGAGCGAGTACTACCATGCTCATGTGCTCAGTACTCGTAACTAGTGATGAGCGAGCACTACCATGCTCGGGTGCTCAGTACTCGTAACTAGTGATGAGCAGGCACTACCATGATCGGGTGCTCAGTACTCTTAACTAGTGATGAGCGGGCACTACCATGCTCGGGTGCTCAGTACTCGTAACTAGTGATGAGCGGGCACTACCATGCTCGGGTGCTCAGTACTCTTAACTAGTGATGAGCGGGCACTACCATGCTCGGGTGCTCAGTACTCGTAACTAGTGATGAGCGGGCACTACCATGCTCAGGTGCTCAGTACTCGTAACTAGTGATGAGCGGGCACTACCATGATCGGGTGCTCAGTACTCTTTACTAGTGATGAGCGGGCACTACCATGCTCGGGTGCTCAGTACTCGTAACTAGTGATGAGCAGGCACTACCATGATCGGGTGCTCAGTACTCTTAACTAGTGATGAGCGGGCACTACCATGCTCGGGTGCTCAGTACTCGTAACTAGTGATGAGCGGGCACTACCATGCTCGGGTGCTCAGTACTCTTAACTAGTGATGAGCGGGCACTACCATGCTCGGGTGCTCAGTACTCGTAACTAGTGATGAGCGGGCACTACCATGCTCAGGTGCTCAGTACTGGTAACTAGTGATGAGCGGGCACTACCATGATCGGGTGCTCAGTACTCTTTACTAGTGATGAGCGGGCACTACCATGCTCGGGTGCTCAATACTCGTAACTAGTGATGAGCGGGCACTACCATGCTCGGGTGCTCAGTACTCGTAACTAGTGATGAGCGGGCACTACCATGATCGGGTGGTCAGTACTCTTCACTAGTGATGAGCGGGCACTACCATGCTCGGGTGCTCAATACTCGTAACTAGTGATGAGCGGGCACTACCATGCTCGGGTGCTCAGTACTCTTAACTAGTGATGAGCGGGCACTACCATGCTTGGGTGCTCAGTACTCGTAACTAGTGATGAGCGGGCACTACCATGCTCGGGTGCTCAGTACTCTTAACTAGTGATGAGCGGGCACTACCATGCTCGGGTGCTCAGTACTCGTAACTAGTGATGAGCGGGCACTACCATGCTCAGGTGCTCAGTGCTCGTAACTAGTGATGAGCGGGCACTACCATGCTCAGGTGCTCAGTACTCTTAACTAGTGATGAGCGGGCACTACCATGCTCAGGTGCTCAGTACTCGTAACTAGTGATGAGCGGGCACTACCATGCTCAGGTGCTCTGTACTCATAACTAGTGATGAGCGGACACTACCATGCTCAGGTGCTCAGTACTCGTAACTAGTGATGAGCGGGCACTACCATGATCGGGTGCTCAGTACTCTTTACTAGTGATGAGCGGGCACTACCATGCTCGGGTGCTCAATACTCGTAACTAGTGATGAGCGGGCACTACCATGCTCGGGTGCTCAGTACTCGTAACTAGTGATGAGCGGGCACTACCATGATCGGGTGCTCAGTACTCGTAACTAGTGATGAGCGGGCACTACCATGCTCGGGTGCTCAATACTCGTAACTAGTGATGAGCGGGCACTACCATGCTCGGGTGCTCAGTACTCGTAACTAGTGATGAGCGGGCACTACCATGCTCGGGTGCTCAGTACTCGTAACTAGTAATGAGCGGGCACTACCATGCTCGGGTGCTCAGTACTCGTAACTAGTGATGAGCGGGCACTACCATCCTCGGGTGCTCAGTACTCTTAACTAGTGATGAGCGGGCACTACCATGCTCGGGTGCTGGGTACATGTAACTAGTGATGAGCGGGCACTACCATGCTCGGGTGCTCAGTACTGGTAACTAGTGATGAGTAAGCACTACCATGCTCGGGTGCTCAGTACTGGTAACTAGTGATGAGCGGGCACTACCATGCTCGGGTGCTCAGTACTGGTAACTAGTGATGAGCGGGCACTACCATGCTCGGGAGCTCTGTACACGTAACTAGTGATGAGCGGGCACTACCATGCTCGGGTGCTCAGTACTGGTAACTAGTGATGAGCGAGCACTACCATGCTCGGGTGCTCAGTACTGGTAACTAGTGATGAGTGGGCACTACCATGCTCGGGTGCTCAGTACTGGTAACTAGTGATGAGCGGGCACTACCATGCTCGGGTGCTCAGTACTGGTAACTAGTGATGAGTAAGCACTACCATGCTCGGGTGCTCAGTACTGGTAACTAGTGATGAGCGGGCACTACCATGCTCGGGAGCTCTGTACACGTAACTAGTGATGAGCGGGCACTACCATGCTCGGGTGCTCAGTACTGGTAACTAGTGATGAGCGGGCACTACCATGCTCGGGTGCTCAGTACTGGTAACTAGTGATGAGTGGGCACAACCATGCTCGGGTGCTCAGTACTGGTAACTAGTGATGAGCGGGCACTACCATGCTCGGGTGCTCAGTACTGGTAACTAGTGATGAGAGAGCACTACTATGCTCAAGTGCTTGGTATTCATAACTAGCACCTGGAAGCTTGAACAGGCGTAACTCGAGTACCCGAGTATAATGGAAGCCAATTGGGAACTCGAGCATTTTTCTAGAATTTTTTTTATACTTTTTTAAGCTTTTTTTTCCACTTTTTATTGTTTTTACCTGTGCGCTTAGGGGACTTGAACCTTTGATCTCTCAATCACTTGGGCTTTACAGAGCAATGCTTCCGCATCACCATCGCTTTGAACAGTGGAAATCACAATCTTCTGTGGATTGCGGCGCTTTACCGGTGTTCACGGGAATTGAGTCATGGTAGTCTCAGTGGTCATCACCTGACCTCACGCTGTCATGAGAACTCATTGGCACCCCATGATCAGGACACGGGGCTCCCGAGGGCGGCGGATTATGGACCGGTGCCCTGCCGGCACGTGCTAAATCCCTCTATCAGAGATTTCTGACCACCTCTGGATCTCTGATCCACCTGCGCCTGTTAGAGGCAGATGATGGCTGATCAGATCAACAGACAGATTTTGTGTTCTTAAGTGCAAGAAACTATTTGGTTATTACTATTTTGCAGTCCAATGGAGATTGGACATTAACGTTCCTCCTGGAAAATGGATCCCAGCAGTGGAATTAGTAAATAGGACCTCCTCCCCAAAAAGTGAACTCGTTTGGCTTTGTTGCGGATTGGGTTGAGGGCTTATGTAAAGCACTTGCGAAAGCTCTAAGGGGACCGTAAACACATGGCATCACATCCTACAACAGGATACGGGAGGGATTGGTACATCCTAAAGTAAAATAAACAGTTGGGAAGATTGGAGTGTCCAACTGTCGGGAAAGTCACCCTCTGTCCGCACCCTCACATTCCTCGCAGTATGGCGGCTGAGCTACTATCACTTTATCTCCTGGCCTGTTCCAGTACTCTGATATTAGGAGAGTCTTCTTTGAGAATAGATAATAATCTGACCTTTGTGGTTGTGGTAAGTACACCTGTACAGCTCTCGGGGATGTATTTTTGTGTCATTTTGTGCCCCCATTGGGGGTTTGGCCAAGTAGAGTAGTGGTCCTAAGATCCTGTGGAGGATGTAGACCTCTGCGGATGCACTGGGTCTGCTGAAGAGAGGGGCGGTGGTACTGCAAAAAGTGACCGCTCCTTGATGGTGACTGGCATCTGAGTTACTAGATCATAAAACACCTTCACAAAGCTTGTAACGCATTGGTCTTCATCCAAGCATTGACCAATATGGCCGCTTTCCTGCCCTGCAGCCCTTTGAGGCACAATAGACTTTGGTCTGCATTTATGAAAAGGCCCATGTGCAGTCCAAAAGCTCATCATAAAGCACAATTGCACTTGTTTTGGAGGTGGAAATGGGCCCTCTTACTGCTTGGGTTCCTACGTAGGTCCATGTTGCACTAATAGTCTGTCCATCCCTGGGGTCTGTAACCATGACTAATACTGTGACATGCACCCCTGAGTTTCACTGTAGACTGTATCAGTCCATAATATCGTAGACTGTACAAAGTGAGTTCAATTGTGGACTGTACTGAGTGTGAAGTGCTGTGACTTGTCCCTTGTAGATATCACTGAGCTCTGCATGGTTAGGCTGGGTCTTTTTACCACTATTACTGTTGGTAATGATAACGACTAAGCGATGTGACTCTACCCTGAGGCATAACAACCAAGCGTGGTGCCTCAAACCCAAAGTGTAACGCTAACGCTAGTGTCCTGTCTCGACTCCAGGGCTTTATCCAGCAACTTCTGGTTGTGTAGTCGGTTTCCCTTTCCATTAGACCACAGCATGTTTTGTCACTGTCCAACTTCTATTAGTTCTTTTGTCTTTCCTTTCCTTTTGCCTTCTTTTTTGGTTTTATTCCTATTTAGGTGTGTTCACTTCCTTGTTTTGTTTGCCCTATCACATCTTGGGAGGGCACATGGACATGCCTTCAGTGCTGGCTATATTCCTAGGTTGATGGATGCTTGGAGTCCCAGCTCCTCAGTTTAGGTTAGTCTTGCTGATTTATTGCTTTTGGTTTTCCTTATTGTTTGTGTGTTTCCCTTTTCGTTACTATCTCACTCTGTTTCCTTTAGGATTTGGAGGGGTTCCATCTATTCCTTAAGTCTTTATTGGTTTCTTTCAGTTTCCTCCATCTTCCCTGTACGATTGGGTGAAGACATCTTTAGCTCTGTGTCCCCTTCTGTGTGTGAACACATCTTTAGGCCTGTGTCCCCTTTCGTGTGTGAACACGCCTTTAGCCTTGTCCCACCCTCTGCCTGTGTACATTTCTTTTAGGTTTATTGGTCTTTTGTGTAACACTTGGTTTATACTTTAGGGAGCAGTTATGGGCACTCAGGGTCTGCCGACATTGAGTGGGGGTGCCATTGTGTAACTTTAGGCTGCCAACCTCTGTGGTCAGGCAGGGACAAAACAGGGTCAGGTTTAGGATACTCCTAGTCTGTAAAGGAACCTGTTAAAGGGAACCTGTCATCAGAAATTTAGCTATAAAGCTAAAAGTTCCCCCCTCTGCAGCTCCTGGGCTGCATTCTAGGAAGCTTCCTATAGTTTTTGTGGCACCTTTTATACCAAAATAAACACTTTGTAAACTGGTACCTTTTCTTATGCAAATTTCTTAAATTTTCCATGGGGGCGGGCTGCCTGGGGTCCGTTGCTGTTCCTCCTGCAGATTTACGCCGCCCCCGAACGCTGATTTTCAAAGCTCAGGACGCCGCCCCTGGGTGCCCATGGTCCCGCGCATGCGCTGTTCCACTGTAGCGGTGCCGTGCACTGTGTGCACGTGTGACCGCTGGTGACGCTTTGCGTGGGCACGAGGTTATGGGCGGCGCTGTGAGTGTCATCAGTAAGTGCCGCCCATAACCTCGTGACCGCACTTTCCCCTATTACTCCAGCGTTATGCGCAAGCGCTCGCTGGCCTGATGCCCGAACGTCACCTCCTTCCCATCCTGCTCAGCAGCAGGAAATAGATGGGAGGAGCGGACGGAGCAGGAGAGCTCATAACCGCCCATAACCTCGTGCCCGCGCAAAGCGTCACCAGCGGTCACACGTGCACACAGTGTACGGCACCGCTACATTGGAACAGCGCATGCGCGGGACCACGGGCACCCAGGGGCGGCGTCCTGAGCTTTGAAAATCAGCGCTCGGGGGCGGCGTAAATCTGCAGGAGGAACAGCAACGGACCCCAGGCAGCCCGCCCCCATGGAAAATTTAAGAAATTTGCATAAGAAAAGGTACCAGTTTACAAAGTGTTTATTTTGGTATAAAAGGTGCCACAAAAACTATAGGAAGCTTCCTAGAATGCAGCCCAGGAGCTGCAGAGGGGGGAACTTTTAGCTTTATAGCTAAATTTCTGATGACAGGTTCCCTTTAACTTCTCTTGTTTCTTCGTCCTTGTGTGAGTGGAAGGGATCAGTCGAAACAGCTAGATTCATATCTGCAAGACAGCGTTAGTTTGCACAAGGCATGCTGTGTCATTTTTACCTGCCAAATATCTCAACAGATTATGCTATTCTTTTTCTTAAAGTGATTGGCATAATGGAAAGCTGAAGAGATCCCAGTAATAAAATATGTAATGATCAATCTGGCAACAGTGGTGTCCATCATGTGATGGATCTATCAGTGGTATTCATTTTTTTTTTTGGTCCCCATACAGAACCAAACAATGTGTAATTCATTACACATTCGATATTATTATGCAGTGTAACCACCAAGCTGTGTGCCTCTACTCTGTGTGTAACCACCAAGCCGTGTGCCTCTACTCTGTGTGTACCCACCAACCCGTGTGCCTCTACTCTGTGTGTAACCACCAAGCTGTGTGCCTCTACTCTGTGTGTAACCACCAAGCTGTGTGCCTCTACTCTGTGTGTAACCACCAAGCTGTGTGCCTCTACTCTGTGTGTAACCACCAAGCTGTGTGCCTATACTCTGTGTGTAACCACCAAGCTGTGTGCCTCTACTCTGTGTGTAACCACCAAGCTGTGTGCCTCTACTCTGTGTGTAACCACTAAGCTGTGTGCTTCTACTTTGTGTGTAACCACCAAGCTGTGTGCCTCTACTCTGTGTGTAACCACCAAGCCGTGTGCCTCTACTCTGTGTGTACCCACCAACCCGTGTGCCTCTACTCTGTGTGTAACCACCAAGCTGTGTGCCTATACTCTGTGTGTAACCACCAAGCTGTGTGCCTCTACTCTGTGTGTAACCACCAAGCCGTGTGCCTCTACTCTGTGTGTAACCACCAAGCTGTGTGCCTCTACTCTGTGTGTAACCACCATGCCGTGTGCCTATACTCTGTGTGTAACCACCAAGCTGTGTGCCTCTACTCTGTGTGTAACCACCAAGCTGTGTGCCTATACTCTGTGTGTAACCACTAAGCTGTGTGCTTCTACTTTGTGTGTAACCACCAAGCTGTGTGCCTCTACTCTGTGTGTAACCACCAAGCCGTGTGCCTCTACTCTGTGTGTACCCACCAACCCGTGTGCCTCTACTCTGTGTGTAACCACCAAGCTGTGTGCCTATACTCTGTGTGTAACCACCAAGCTGTGTGCCTCTACTCTGTGTGTAACCACCAAGCTGTGTGCCTCTACTCTGTGTGTAACCACCAAGCTGTGTGCCTATACTCTGTGTGTAACCACCAAGCTGTGTGCCTCTACTCTGTGTGTAACCACCAAGCTGTGTGCCTATACTCTGTGTGTAACCACTAAGCTGTGTGCTTCTACTTTGTGTGTAACCACCAAGCTGTGTGCCTCTACTCTGTGTGTAACCACCAAGCCGTGTGCCTCTACTCTGTGTGTAGCCACCAAGCTGTGTGCCTCTACTCTGTGTGTAACCACCAAGCTGTGTGCCTCTACTCTGTGTGTAACCACCAAGCTGTGTGCCTATACTCTGTGTGTAACCACCAAGCTGTGTGCCTCTACTCTGTGTGTAACCACCAAGCTGTGTGCCTCTACTCTGTGTGTAACCACCAAGCTGTGTGCCTATACTCTGTGTGTAACCACCAAGCTGTGTGCCTCTACTCTGTGTGTAACCACCAAGCTGTGTGCCTCTACTCTGTGTGTAACCACCAAGCTGTGTGCCTCTACTCTGTGTGTAACCACCAAGCTGTGTGCCTCTACTCTGTGTGTAACCACCAAGCTGTGTGCCTCTACTCTGTGTGTAACCACCAAGCCGTGTGCCTCTACTCTGTGTGTAACCACCAAGTTTATTCCCGTTTTAAGAAAATGTAACCTCAATCCTGAATTATCTCATAGAAAGTAAAACCTGTTTTAACAACTGTGTTTCCCTGAAAATACGCCCTAGCGGGAATTTTCGACCTTTTTGAAGTAAGGCTTAAATATAAGCCCTCCCCCGAAAATAAGCCCTAGTCGCAGTTCCATAATGAAGTGTCCATGCAGCTAAAAAAAGCTAAAGAATACTGCAATACACTTCATTATAGAAAGCAGACACCCCCAAATGAGAGATGACAGACCCCGCAATCATACTCCCCAGATCCTGAATGCGAAGACCTGTAGTGGATCGTATCAAGGACTTGCAGTGGAACGCACACACACATCCAGTGATACCGGACTGCTCTGGGGGACCTGAGAAGCAGTGGAACGCGAGGACCTGCAGTGGAGCGCATCGATACGTTCCACTGCAGGTGCTTCATGCGTTCCACCACAAGTCCTCGCGTTCCACGGTGCTGCCGGCCAGAAGCAGTATGGTATACCCGGATGTTTCAGTGTGTGTGTGTGTGTGATATTCCTGTGATCTGATGTGTCAGTGTGGCGCCCCTGAGGCTTCCGTCGCCACAGGAACATTGCACCCCATCCAGCGGTGTGATGTACCATTCTGGGTAAGGAAAGGAGTGAACGCCGGTCCCCAGGCAAATTTACACTACACCCATTGTTAGGTACACACTGGGACCAGGGACAGTGGCAGCAACCCTCCCATGCTGCATGCTGGGAGGGGCCGTAAGACCCATCCCTGCTCCTATAGGGTACAGCTTAGCAACTGGGGAGGTGGGAGGAGCCACCAGAGAGCAGACAGGGAAAGGAAGGTCAAGTGTAGGCAGATAGAGAGAGAGGGGAGAAGGAGGAGGAGGTCTGCGGGAGGCAGACGAGAAGGAGAAGAAGAAAGAAAGCTCTAGTCAGACAGGAGCTAAGAGAAGAAAGTGACAGTTCCTGGTGAAGACCCTGGGACTCAGAGGGTCCAGGTGACACCAACCAGAGGAAGAGAAGGGATTCCAGGGCCACAGAGAGCTTTTGAGCTGGTGGCCTGTTCCACAGGAACATCGGTGGAGGGATCAAGCTGCAACAGGGGACGGTCCCTAGAAACCGGAGGAGTGAAAAATCATCTCCAACAGTAAAAACCGAGGTCCAGGGAAAGTTGCAAACTCCCCGGGCCACAGCCCACAGCAGAATCTCTGGAAAAGGGGCAAATAACCGTCAGGCGAGCTCCCAGCCCGGAGGCTGTTGTGGAGGCCGAGCCAGGTTCATCCTACAAAGGCAAGGTTTAAGGAGACAGCTGCAGACAGAGACACTTGAGAGAAGGGTACCGGCTTTCATTCCAGGAATTACCCAGGATCGGCGGAGGTCCCTGACAGTGGGTCTCAGCAGTCCAGAGGCACCAGTGTGCTTAAGCCCAGGAAGTGTGAGTAAAGACCTTGGAATTGCACCCTCTGGTGTTGTCTCAGTTATTGTCGTCTGCATAGACTTCCACCACACCATAGACTCTCACGAGCACCAACTGTGCCCCGGGGCACCGCTCCACCTGTGGGGAGCAGTACCACCATTGCTGCCATTCCATCACCCCGGAGGCCTCATACAGCAGCGGCGTCTTAATAGCCGCAAACCACAGGTGGCGTCACGAACACAAACTTTATTCACCCCCAACACTGCAGCCATATTTAACTGACACCCACCAGGGCCACGGAGTAGGGCCCCGCCACCACTGATGACCCCCGGACTAGTCCGGCCCGGCACCGGGTGTCCCATAGCCCTGGGGTGGGCGAGTCATCTGTGTGTGTGAGTGCCGGCCGGAAGCAGGGAAGGACCACTGTGGAGCACATGAGGACCTGCTGGGAACGAATGTAGTATGTTATATTAATGCTAGTGTGTACATAACCCAATGTACACAGAAACAGCCTCCAACATTTGCAAAAATAATCACGTGTAGTGTGAAAGTGGATATATGCCGTTGGCTGCAGGCCATCACTATTACAACACCAAGGATCCTACTAAACCAAGCAGGAACCCATGTGATTACATATGACTGTACCGAGAACATCACATTTATTTATTGAATAAAATTCTTGGTGTGTACAGCATTGCCGAGACCTGAAGTGGTCAATCCTCAGTCATCGTGAAGTTGCAGTTTGTGAAGCTGGATTTTTCTCGGTATATTGATACATTTGGCATAAAAGTTTCCGTGCTCCAAAACGCAACTCATCAGGGTTTGGCTTACTGCATAAGTGTAACGTTCGCAGCCATTGTAGGGGCAGCAAGCAGGGTTAGTGGACCCTATGGACCATGGGGGGATCGGGGCTTACCCTTTAATGGGAGAGGCTTAACTAAGAGCCTACCGCGAGGTAGACACCAGGTACCACTCCCAGGGCAGTGACCGGGACTGTGGCAACTGACCCCCACTATTGAAGCCTTGTCCCTTATTACATAGTGTCCTCTCTTTGTTATGTATAGCACCATCCATTATCACATAATGTCCACTCTTATTCTGTATATCTGTCGCGGGCGGAGGAGGGGACGCTGCGCTCTCCCACTGCTCGGGTCCAGCTGCCGCTGCTGCTGCGGCCTGCTGCTGCTTGGTGGCTCGAGCGATGGGCCGGATCCTGGGGACTCGAGCGGCGCTCCTCGCCCGTGAGTGAAAGGGGTTTGGTTGTTGGGATAGTTTATTGTCCGTGACGCCACCCACGGTTGTGGTGATTGTGTGGACACCACCGCTGCTCTGTCTGGGGATCCCGGGAGTGGTGGTATGGAGCAGCTAGTTGTTGCTTTGCCCCTCCGTGGGTAGGGGGTTTGGTGGTCCCGGGGCCCAGTGATGGGGTTGGGATGGTGGACAGGCAGGCTATGGGGCCTGTGGAGCTGAAGGGGCGCAGGGGCAGCGCTGTGCCGCACGGCACGGAGGTACTCACTCAGCCAAAGGATGATGACAAAGTTCTCGGTAAACAAGCGGCTGGTTGGACGGGTCCCTCGGACGGCTACGGTGCTGATGTTCCCTGCAGTTAGCGGTGACGGTCTCTTCCCTGCACCTATGTGTAGTCCTTTGGTAGCGATGGATTCCCACCGGTAACCCGCTCCCCGACCTGGATATGAGCCGGAGGAGCCCCTCTCTTGCCCGCAGGCGCTGGCCCTGGGAAACTGGTCCCTTGGCGGTGGCGGTGTCTCCCCTTAACGGTCGGACTGTTGCCTTCAATCGGGACTTGGTTGTTGGGAGACCCAGTGGTCCCCTTCACTGACGGATTTGGCAAATTATGGCGACTCCTAGCCTTGCCGGGATCCGAAAGGCCCCTGCCCTGGTGCTGACTGTTCTTTGTATACCGCTCCGGTACCGCCGGGTCACCACCCGTCCATGGTCCTTTCGGCAACCTCCGAGCAATCTCTCCTGCAGACGGTCACCGCCGTCTGCCAACCTTGCTGTCTCAGTCCGGGGCACACACCCGGGCCAACTTCAGGCTTCTTGCTGTCACTTTTCTCGTTCTCTACTTTCCTTTTCTTCTACAACTCCACTGTTTACTCCTCACACTTTCAACTCTAAAACTCATCTGCCTGGTTTTCCCGCCTCCAGGGCTGTGAACTCCTCGGTGGGCGGAGCCAACCGCCTGGCCCACCCCCTGGTGTGGACATCAGCCCCTGGAGGAAGGTAACAAGGATTTGTGTTTTGACCTTGGTGTTCCTGCAGGGAATGTGGGGTGTGTGTGGTGTTGTGACCTGTGACCCCTGGCTTGCCCAGGGCGTCACATTCCCCCTTAGCAAAACGCAGACCGTCCTCGGGCTGCCCGTCCAACACCGGTTTTATTTTCCTTTTTTTTTTTTTTTTTTAAAAGATATAAAAAACGGTAACATATATACAAGTAGAAAAACATCATCCCACAGCGGGAGGCACATTTCTTAAACGTTACGGTTTTAACGGTTAACGGTTACGGTCTCCGCTCTCTCCCACCCAAGCAACCTGGCCCTGATGCTGCCCCTAGAAAACAGGCAGCACCCCTTGACCCCAGTCCTGCACCAAGTTACCCGAGCGGGATCTGTCCTTCCCCTCCAGAGGGTAGCCACCGGTTCCTGTGGTGGCTGGGCCCCAGCCGGCTCTACTGCGGGCCCTCCCTCCAATCTGCCTCTCCGGAGGCGGCAATTGCGGAAACGGTAACACAACTTATTTACAAGCCACTAACGTCTGTGGTTGCCCTGCAAGTTCACGGGCTTGTCCATGAGCAGTTCCTCATGCCAAACAATTTGCAAACGGTCCCCACGGGGACAACGGTGCCGGCAACGGCCGGTTTTCCCAATCACGGTAGACAATCAGGTTACTTTCACGGTAATCATCACTTATCATCTTTTGCAAACTTCTAAACACACACAGACTTTGGTCCCAACGGGGACAGTGCAACGGTGCTCCGCTGCCATCACTCAGAGTCCTCAGCTAAGGCAGATCCATCCCCCTCCACCAGCATATCAAACATGCACTGACATGCCTGCTGTGACAGGGGTACCCGGTACCCATTTCCACCGGTACGCGGGGTATGGAACACCACTGGACCTCCTACATAGCGGGCACGCTCCATTGCCTCTTCCAACTCAGCAGCGGACCCGGGGCTGGGGCCGGAGTCATCATCTCTTGTTCCTGCGTCAGGCGGGTTACCGCCAGCTGCCGCAGCCTCCTGGCCTCCAGCATCCAGCACTTCAGACCCTTCTGCGGTAGCACGGAGCAGCAGATCAGGGGAGTCTACACTGAGGAGCCCCATAAGTAACGGCAAGGGTGATGCATAGGCCGAGACTAGGCCGGGCCCCTCAGCCGCAGCGGCCTGTCCTGGTAGGACATAGGGACGTGGGTCACCAGTCGACTCTGCTACATCTATTCCCCCTTCGTACATCGGGGCAGTTGTAATCAGCATCTCCACCTCGTTAGTCCACTGCTCCATCATCCGGAAGATCTGATCCTGCTGACGCCGGTGGAATTGAATCACCCGGGCCTTCATCGAGGCCACGGTCCCGGGCTCGGGGTCTGGCCCAGTCACTACCGAGACTTCTGGCACCATTCTGTTAAGGGGCCGCAGTCCTAGCGGTTCCCCCTGGTGTACTTCAGGGACGTCCTGGACGTCTGCAGCCGGCTGGTCCGCCGGGGCGGCTTGGCAGGGTATCGCTACCGGTTGGGCAGGTAGCGGGCCTAATGGCGGAGCGGCAGCAGCTATCACGGGTAGCGGGGAGAGAGGCAGGGTGAGCGGAAGCCGGCCGGGCCCCTCAGCTCCAATGGCCGATCCCTCAGGAATACAGGGGCGTGGGTCTCTTACCCGCTCCTCCAAATCCTCTTCCACCTCGCGTCTCCACATAGCAGCCACCACGTCCGCCATGTCGGTCTCCCACTCCTCCAGGAGGAGTTGCATGTGGGCCTGCAGACGATTACTCAGCGGGACGGTCCGGTCCCTCAACCACGTCGCCGTGCCGGGCGCGGGGGTCTCGCTGTAATTAATTGGAGCGGACATCTCGGCAGTCATGCTTTCCAGGAACTAGCAACAAGATGGCCACAGGGTCCTGGCGTCCCTGCTTTTATAGCCACCTCACATGCGTCCAGCCGCCATTTCGTCCCCCTTAGCTTCTTTCCGGCCCCTCCTCTATCGGGGCGGGGTCTTGGCCTTCGCGCCTCTGCTACTCGAGAAGACGCTCGAGCGGGAACTCTTCGCGCCAAAGATGGCGGCTTCTGAAATTTTCCGGCCGGACACCTCCGGCGGTCACAAGGCGCACCTCTACCCAACGGCAGAGCGGTAAGATCCTGTTTGTGACGCCAAGTTGTCGCGGGCGGAGGAGGGGACGCTGCGCTCTCCCACTGCTCGGGTCCGGCTGCCGCTGCTGCTGCGGCCTGCTGCTGCTCGGTGGCTCGAGCGATGGGCCGGATCCCGGGGACTCGAACGGCGCTCCTCGCCCGTGAGTGAAAGGGGTTTGGTTGTTGGGATAGTTTATTGTCCGTGACGCCACCCACGGTTGTGGTGATTGTGTGGACACCACCGCTGCTCTGTCTGGGGATCCCGGGAGTGGTGGTATGGAGCAGCTAGTTGTTGCTTTGCCCCTCCGTGGGTAGGGGGTTTGGTGCTCCCGGGGCCCAGTGATGGGGTTGGGATGGTGGACAGGCGGGCTATGGGGCCTGTGGAGGTGCAGGGGCGCAGGGGCAGCGCTGTGCCGCACGGCACGGAGGTACTCACTCAGCCAAAGGATGATGACAAAGTTCTCGGTAAACAAGCGGCTGGTTGGACGGGTCCCTCGGACGGCTACGGTGCTGATGTTCCCTGCAGTTAGCGGTGACGGTCTCTTCCCTGCACCTATGTGTAGTCCTTTGGTAGCGATGGATTCCCACCGGTAACCCGCTCCCCGACCTGGATATGAGCCGGAGGAGCCCCTCTCTTGCCTGCAGGCGCTGGCCCTGGGAAACTGGTGCCTTGGCGGTGGCGGTGTCTCCCCTTAACGGTCGGACTGTTGCCTTCAATCGGGACTTGGTTGTTGGGAGACCCAGTGGTCCCCTTCACTGACGGATTTGGCAAATTATGGCGACTCCTAGCCTTGCCGGGATCCGAAAGGCCCCTGCCCTGGTGCTAACTGTTCTTTGTATACCGCTCCGGTACCGCCGGGTCACCACCCGTCCATGGTCCTTTCGGCAACCTCCGAGCAATCTCTCCTGCAGACGGTCACCGCCGTCTGCCAACCTTGCTGTCTCAGTCCGGGGCACACACCCGGGCCAACTTCAGGCTTCTTGCTGTCACTTTTCTCGTTCTCTACTTTCCTTTTCTTCTACAACTCCACTGTTTACTCCTCACACTTTCAACTCTAAAACTCATCTGCCTGGTTTTCCCGCCTCCAGGGCTGTGAACTCCTAGGTGGGCGGAGCCAACCGCCTGGCCCACCCCCTGGTGTGGACATCAGCCCCTGGAGGAAGGCAACAAGGATTTGTGTTTTGACCTTGGTGTTCCTGCAGGGAATGTGGGGTGTGTGTGGTGTTGTGACCTGTGACCCCTGGCTTGCCCAGGGCGTCACATATCCTTGTCCCTTATTACATAGTGTCCTCTCTTTGTTATGTATAGCACCATCCCTTATTACATAGTGTCCTCTCTTTGTTATGTATAGCACCATCCATTATCACATAATGTCCACTCTTATTCTGTATATCCTTGTCCCTTATTACATAGTGTCCTCTCTTTGTTATGTATAGCACCATCCCTTATTACATAGTGTCCTCTCTTTGTTATGTATAGCACCATCCCTTATTACATAGTGTCCTCTCTTTGTTATATATAGCACCATTCATTATCACATAGTGTCCGCTCTTATTCTGTATAGCCTTGTCCCTTATTACATAGTGTCCTCTCTTTGTTATATATAGCACCATTCATTATCACATAGTGTCCGCTCTTATTCTGTATAGCCTTGTCCCTTATTACATAGTGTCCTCTCTTTGTTATGTATAGCACCATCCCTTATTACATAGTGTCCTCTCTTTATGTATAGCACCATCCATTATCACATAGTGTCCGCTCTTATTCTGTATAGCACCATCCCTTATTACATAGTGTCCTTTCTTTATGTATAGCACCATCCATTAGTACATAGTGTCCTCTCTTTGTTATGTATAGCACCATCCCTTATTACATAGTGTCCTCTCTTTGTTATGTATAGCACCATCCATTATTACATAGTGTCCTCTCTTTGTTATGTATAGCACCATCCCTTATTACATAGTGTCCTCTCTTTGTTATGTATAGCACCATCCCTTATTACATAGTTTTCTCCTCTCTGTTATATATAGCACCATCCATTATCACATAGTGTCCGCTCTTATTCTGTATAGCCTTGTCCATTATTACATAGTGTCCTCTCTTTGCTATGTATAGCACCATCCCTTATTACATAGTTTTCTCCTCTCTGTTATATATAGCACCATCCATTATCACATAGTGTCCGCTCTAATTCTGTATAGCCTTGTCCCTTATTACATAGTGTCCTCTCTTTGTTATATATAGCACCATCCATTATCACATAGTGTCCGCTCTTATTCTGTATAGCCTTGTCCCTTATTACATAGTGTTCTCTCTTTGCTAATAATAGCCCCACCAATTATTACATAGACACATGCTGCAGGCATTCTGTGGCCGCAGTGGTGGCACTTTGGTCACTGCAGTGGCTTCTGATTTTCTACAAATCCTGTGATTGTCTTCTTCATCTATGGGAACTACAAGCACAAGCATTTCTTAGTGAGTGTTGTATTTTCTCTGACCTCAAACTACTGCTATATTGTATTGCAGTGATGGTTTAGTTACAAGAGCTGTACCATCACTAGGTGCTGCTTGCTGTTTTATACAGCCGGCATCCCGATCTAATGGCCGGGATCAAAGTTGTCTATAATGTTAGCTGCTTAACCCCTCAGATGCAACAGCCAATAGCCGCTTTGGCACCTTGAGGGTTATTTTCTTTTTAGATAATATGCTATTGAAAATGCAAAGCATAAAAAAGTGGTAGTGGATTCAGTCTTTTAGCTCCATACCCGCCATGTCTTCATTGTTTAAGGGAAAATGCAGTTTGAAGATTGCAGAGTACATTATTGTTTGGTTTTGCTGACTGTATTGTGTGCTACAATTCTCTTGTCTGTGTCTGCAAGACCTAATTATGAAGATGTAATAAATGTACAGAGGCAGTAGGGTGGGCCACGAGAATCGGTTCCACCTGTGAGCCCCAGGCCCACCAGTCCGCCAATGCCTCCGCCATTAAACATTTTTCATCCTAAGATTTGTAAGCCAGGTCTTTGGGATTGAGGACACAGCTGTGTTTGTTCACACCGCATACGCCTTGTCCATATACTGTGAAGCTCCCGGGAGAAGATCCAGAGGCCGAGATCAGTGTACACAACTCGTTCCAAAGCTACAAACACTGACAAAAACTGACCCATCTATAGCCACAGCCCCCGTCATCTGCTCCAAAATCTAATTATGATTATTTGTGACATTTTATGAGATCTGATTTGTCGTAAATTCTAGAGAATAAAGGAATGTTACCAACTAAGTGTCATGATCCAGGACCGGTATTCCCCGCTCCAGAGTTTTCCAGACCCGGCCTGGTCATGTGAGGGGTTATCTCCCATCGGCCTTGTTCCAGTTTCAGAAGACACTATATCTGGGCGCTGCACCATCATTCCTGTGCTGGTTATAGTTTTGCTCTGCAGCTTGTGACTGGCTCTGGGGAGATTTCCTGTTTGATCTGACTTCTTGTTACCGTGTCCTGACCTGTATCCTCCCCTGTTCTTCCGTCTGTCCCTGTCCCAGACTTCCCTCTCCTGTAATTTGTTTACCCATCCTGGTTCATCCTCCTTCTTGTGTTTGTGTCCCCTCTGGTCTTGTCTTCTGTTCCCTGTGCCCTTTGTGTTCCCCTCTGCATACCTGATCTCCCTAAATTGGGAGAGAAAAGGCGCAATAGGGTCTTACCCGATTTACTGGGTAAAAAGTATAAAGAAGTGGTGCACTCACCTGATCGGGTTGTGCCAGTCACAACTCCTTTCGTGGCATAAGTGAGTGCCTAAGCGGTCCAGCAGCAGCCCTGTTGTACAAGTGGAACATCAACTTCGGAACTGGAGGAAAACAGGTTTAGCGCCGCGCTTGAAGACCACGGACATCAGTGTTGAACACACAATTCTTTTATTTCATTTCATTCTTACGCGTTTCGGAGACCACAACTGCCTCCTTCTTCAGAGAAAAGTTCTTTTCCCTGAAGAAGGAGGCAGATGTGGTCTCCGAAACGCGTAGGAATGAAATGAAATAAAAGAATTGTGTGTTCAACACTGATGTCCGTGGTCTTCAAGCGCGGCGCTAAACCTGTTTTCCTCCAGTTCCGAAGTTGATGTACCTGATCTCCCGGCATCCGACCTCGGTTCTGTTTTCTGACCTGATTTTGATCCCTCCTCTGCACTGACTTGACTTCCCGGCTAGTCCCTGACTACTTGACTACTCTATTGCCCCCTGGTGGTCCTCCTGTGATCTGCCTGCTGAAGTTACTCTGCTGTACTTCAGCCTCCTTTCTGTTACAGTGTTACTCTGCCTCTACTTCACTACTCTGCTGCCACCTAGTGGGGAATATGCTGTACTACGTCTTACCAGCCCTTTGTACAGCGTGACACTAAGCCCAAAAACATCTGGAATGTTATCATCCACAATAACCTACAGGGAGTCGGGGTTGTGAGGCAGTAGTATGGCCGCTTAAAGCATATGGACACCTTTGGGGGGCAATTTTTTTTTATTTAAAAAGTAAAACTAATTTTAATTTCTTTTGCATAATTGTAAATGTAAAAATAAGGAAAGTTGTAATATATCTTATTAGAGGAATTTGCTTCGCTCTCTTTCTGAAACACAAACAAAAGAGTACAGCAGCACTCTGGGCTCACAAGATTTGGCCAATTTTTGCGCAAAGAAGCTTAATTTTTCTAAGTATATTCTATATAGCATTAATGCAGTTTACATTTCATATATTCTATGTTTGCAGATGTCTTGGCGCTTACACAGTGCTGCTGTATTCTTTTGTTTGTGTTTCATGTTTTTTTAGCAGCTGGCACCTGTTCACATAGCCTATATTTGGAGATAGTTTTTGTTCTGTATATATTTGGGGTGTATATTTAGGGTGTGCTCACCTCCTATCAGCGCCAGGGTGGTTTTAATTCATATCTGCCCATATATTTGTAGACTTTTAGTCCAGGAGAGACATGACTCTAGCATAGGGTCCCATCAGAGAAAGGTCACCTTGCCGCGGTTGGTGGGCTCATAAGAATTGGCCAATTTTTGCGCAAAGAACCTTAATTTTTCTAGGTATATTTCATATGGCATTAATGCAGTTTACATTTCATATATTCTATGTTTGCAGATATCTTGGTGCTTACAGAGTTCTGCTGTATTCTTTTTGTTTGTGTTTGATGCATTCATAGTAGTTCACACCAGTTTTATTTGGAGATGCAGTTTTTTGTTTTGTTCTCTTCCTGGACTGATCTGTTCAGTCATATTTAATGGGGAAAATATGTATTCAGTGTAGACAGACGTTCCCAGTACTTAGATAGGAGATGACAGTCGGTGATTTTAAAATTCTATGGAGGCAGGAGGAGCAAGAGGGAGGCACTGCACAGTCCGGTCGCTTCTGCTGATCAGAGCAATGTTTCAGTATCCCTCTGACCAACAGAAATGCTGATAATCTATGAATGTGTTCAGAGAAAGTTTGTAATGACAGCAACAGGGGTCATCAGCTGACCCCCGGCTATCATGACAGCCTGTCGGTGCCGCGTGATTGCGTCATAGGGCCACCTATGGCAGCAGGGAATGAAACGCTCCCTTGGTGTGTGTTAAGTCCTGCTGTGAAAGATTGACTGTGGGATTTAACTAGATAGCAGGCGTGGGTGGATCTCAGATCCACCCGCACCTATTAGCTGCAAATGTCAGCTGATCAGATCAGCCAACATGTGCAGGGAACAATGCGGGCTCACTGCGCAAGCACACATTAAAGGGATAGACATGGCCTTGCACATATAGATACACTCCTTTAAACACTCCAATGTTGTAGATAAGTCAAGAAACCATAGTCAGAGGTAAACCTAGTCTGACACCACACCCTCGCCGTGTCCGGTTCTAGGTGATTGACAGGTTTCTCCGTATGCACACAAATGGGTGAGACCTTTCAATCAATTGAGTAGAGTTGGCCTGAGGCGGCACTGTATAAGGCTCATCTCCGGCTATTGTCTCTCGCGGATCTCCAGAGAACAATACTCCTGGCTACATTGTGTACACCGCACCCTAGCCGTTTCTTCCCATCTCTGTTCCAGGTGATTGACAGGTTTCTCCGTATGCACACATATGGGTAAGACCTTTCAATCAACTCAGTAGAGCCAGCTGGTGGCGGCGCGGTACTAGTCTCTGGCTATTGTCTCTGGATGGATCTCCAGAGAATAATATTCCTGGCTGCATCGTGCTTTGAACCGCATGAATCGCCTGACAGGTTCCCGTGAAGTAGAAACAGATTATTGTCACAACAGTCACAACTGCAGGATAGTGAGGGACAGGGGCTCCTATACTGTCCCTCACGTTAGGGAATCCTAGGCTATCCCTGACCTCTGGATTACCTCTGAAGGTGGAGATGCTGGTTTCCAATGACTTACTATTCTCCTGACCGGAAGTAATCTGTCCCCCCCCTCCTCGTCCCCAAGGAAGGAAGGGGCAGGAGTGTTCTCCTGACCGAAACTAATCTGTTCTTTCCCCCAAGAAAGGAATGGGCATGAGTGTGATTGAAACACAGATTAAAGGCCCTGTCACACACAGAGATAAATCTGCGGCAGATCTGTGGTTGCAGTGAAACTGTGGACAATCAGTGCCATGTTTGTGGCTGTGTACAAATGGAACAATATGTCCATGATTTCACTGCAACCACAGATCTGCCAAAGATTTATCTCGGTGGGTGACGGGGCCTTTAGACAGACAAGGGAAAATCAAAACTCAGACACATTGCAAATTCACAGCAACAATCAGTAAGAAACTAAGGAGAAAAGCAAGAGTAGGAAGGTAGCAACAAACCGACAACAAGGGTTCACACCACAACTGCTCACAGCAATAATCTCCAGCAACCACCAGTAAGTCTGGATCACAACACTTAACCAGACCAGTATAAGTAAGCTGTAGCTGGCATTAATGAAATAGCCCAGCCACCAAATATAGGAGGGGATTGAACATGACTGGCTCCCCCACAGCATGCGATTAGAGAAAGTAACAAGCAGCCCAGCAGAGATTATTAACTCTTGCTAGCCTGCCTAAGCCTGTGAATCGATGCCGGCGTCTCCCTGCACTGATTACAAACATCGGAGAAGTTTGCAGATCCTGATACCACCATGACAGTTGGCGAAGCCTGCAAGAATCTCCTTGTGACAATTATTACATATATTCCAGAACATGATATCCACATGTGGCGCCCCTGACCTGGTCAGGCACCACTGAGTACTGCACCCATGCTGGGGACAGTACAATACAGGTAATCCAGAAGGCTGACAGGGGTGTGGTACACAGGCGCATAGTAATCAGCTCTCACACATGTACCCATGAGAGGACCCCTGGGGATCCCAGGAGGGGGAAAAGCCTTGACCTTCACTGGAATAGTGGAGGGGGCCAAAAGCCTCCATCTCCTCTCAAGGGGTGTGGTAAGAGAGTCTGGTTGCTAGGTGGCGTAGGCAAGAACAGGAGAGGAGGGGCAGTGAGTCAGTTAGAGCAGAACTCCATAGGGCTCAGTGAGGAGCAGACCTGTGGGGCTGTTGCTGTCTAACAGCGCCCGCGCAGTGGCTACTGACGGGGGAGAACGGTCAACTAGGAGTGCTACCCGAAATCCATCTTCAGCTAGAGAGAGAGCAACGGAGTGGGAAGTAAGGAGACTGCTAGAGAGAACCAGGCCCAAACGGGCGGCAGATCCCGAAGCGGAGATAGATCCAGCTTTCTTTTGCTAAACCTGCCGGTGTGGGGCTCTCAAAGCCCACGCCACAACACCACAAAAGCCGCAGCCACGTAGCCACAGTTAGGGCCCACAGTTCACAGGAGGCAAGAAGCTGGAGTGATCTGGCCCAGGCGACAAGCACACGGCGAACGAAGGGGAGAGAGGCTGCAGCATCTTCCCTGGGTGACCCCCATAGGGACTCAAAGTCGGGGTCACCCCAAACCACCAAGGGCTAAGGAAGGCGAGTTGGTAGTCACCCTCACAAGTCAGCCTGAAGGACACCTGGTTCCCGCCTGGTTCATCCCAGCTACGCCCGGGTTACTCACCCTGCCACCTGAAGTGAGTAAAAACCCTGAAAGACATTCTGCCTGTGTGGAGTTATTCTGCGCCTTGTGGTACTACGCACCTACATCGGGCCCTGGGGCTTGCCTCACTCTCAGGAGGCTATTCCAACTAACTGCACATACCATCAGCCCCAGGCGACCCTCAACCTGGAGTGGCGGTCCCTACTGGCCGCAATACTGAGAGTGGCGTCACGACAAGAAGAAGATCTCCTACCTGTGACCAGATCCAGCCGAGTGGAGTCCCTGAAGGTAATGCACCGACACAACACCTGTGGGGCTTCACATCTGGCGTCACGAACAGGATAAGGACTAGACCTGTCCAGACAGGTGACCATGTGCCTGGGCGGTCCGCTTGAAAAATTGGAAGCGCCGCCATATTGCCACCATGAAAAGCGCGCTGAAAAACAACAGCAGCCCGCGCTGGGAGAAGTTACCGCCCACGAAGAGGTGTGGCTACCCAGAGATCCCCTGCAGAGTTCTGACCTTGCCAGCTATGAGAGTGGAAGTGTCCAGAGACGTCGGGACAGAAAGGAAGCCACAAGCCTGCTGCTGGGAGAGGAGCTGCTGAAAGAGGCAGAGCAGAAACTGAACAGCTTGCTATCAGAGGCAACGGCGAGTCCACAGCTGGAGAGTCGTGCAGAAGAGGGCGCAGAAGAAATGGCGTCTGACCGCAGAAATCCAGAACCGGGCTCCGCTGCCTGGTGGTATCGGGAGCTGGCCCAGTTCTGCGACCGACTGGAGACCCGGGTTGTGGAGCAGATCCGGGAAGAACGAATGGAAATGCTGGAGATGACCGCGGCGGTTCGGGCCTATGAAAGGAGAGCCGCGCGCCGAGTGCCAGACAGGACGGCGATGACGCAGACCCCGATGCTGCCACCGGTGGGTGAGTCGAGTGATGCCCCGGCCAGCGCAAGTGCCCCGACCCCTGCTGCCACGCCCGCGGTCCCCGAAGAGGCGTCCGGTGCGGCGACGCTGAAGCAGGCCGCAGCCACGCCAGGTGCGGCCTTCCAAGCCCCAGCGGCCGCAGCGATGCCCTGCTCGGCCCACCAAGACCCGGTCCCTGCAGCAACGCCCAGTCCGGCCCGCAAAGAACCGGCTGCCACCGCGACCCTCATCCGCGCCGCAGGCGTAACGCTGACCCAGGCCGCCGCCCTGCTAGGCCCGGCCCGCCGAGACCCCACCGCCGCAGCAACGCTCGTCCGCGCCGCAAGCGAGGTGCTGAACCAGGCCGCAGCCACGCCAGGCGCGGCCCGCCAAGCCCAGACTGCTGCAGCGACGTCCAGCCCAGCCTGCACAGAGCCCCCTGCAACAGCGACACTGATCCAGGCCGCCGCCATGCCGGGTGCGGCCCGCCAAGACCAGGCCGCCGCCATCCAGGGCGCGGCCCGCCAAGACCAGGCCGCCGCCATGCCAGGCGCGGCCCGCCAAGAAGAGATTACCTCATCATTTACCCCGGCCTGCAAGGCCAGAGCAGACACCGCTCCCCAGTCCAAAGAGGTCCCTGCTAGGAAGACCCTGATAGGAGAGGACCCCGAATACTGGAAGCTGAAGGCTGACCTAGAGGCCCAGTTCCCACAAGAGATGGTGGATCGGTATCTGCTCCCTCCGCATACCCCCAAGGAGATTCAGGCAACCCCTGCAGCCGCGCCAGAGAGTCCACCGCCCAGACCAGCTGAGGACCACTCATCTCCAGCGCTACCACAACCAGAGTGCAGCGAAGAACTAAGGGGGAGAGGAGGCCAGGAAGCTGAGGAGCTGACTCCGGAGCCACCGGCAGTGGAGCAATACTCAGAGCCGGAGATGTTACCCTATTCACGTTGGGATGAGGAGGACTTGACACCGTCTGCTGACGAAGATCAGCCCAGAAACCTCACCTGGGGCCCTGCAGGCATTGAAGTAACAGCCCAGCAAAACCCAGCCCGCAAGACAAGGCGTCGCAATAGAACAACGCTGTCCCCTGCACCACAGTCTCCAGAGCAGAGAGAAGTCACAGCCAGAGACCTACAAGAAAAAAGGTTCCTGAGAAGAGCCCAAGCCCAGGTCAGAGGACCCCTTTGCAGAGGAGTAGTGGAGGATTTCAATTTGAGAAGTGGATATGGATTCATTGTAGCCCCTGGTATCAAAGAAGGGATATTTGTCAACAGAAGAGATGTGAACGCTCATCTGCCTAGAGGACACCCTGGCAGAAACTTAAAGATGGGAAATACAGTACAATTCACTATGCATGAAGGCGAAAGAGGATTGTATGCGCTTGACGTAGCACTATGTACCAGCAAACCTTACAGCCACCCCATGCTACAGGAAAGAGAAACAGATACAGGAAAGGAAACAGATGAAGATAGAGAAAGCAGAGACAAGGAACCTGCAGATGAGACAACAACAGATGAAGAAAGAGGCCAAGAAAGCAACAGGTGCCGCAGCCCTACAGGCCCAAGCCCTGGTGAAATGGAGGAGTAAAGTAAAGAAAGAAGTTATCAGTTAAAGTTTTGAAAAGTTTGTTTTGCAACGTTCTCAAGTTCAAGTAATGTGCCCACAAAAACTATTGTGAGAAAACCATAAACCTTAAGGCTATGAACTGGCTATAGCCACAAACTCTCGCAGTGTAAATAGTTACACCAGAGGGCACCACCGCCACCAGAGTCAGCCTGTTTAGGGGCTTGGCTCGTCTGCAACCAGGAGGAGCCCGTCCGTATATAGGGCCTTGGCTCACCTGCGACCAGAGAGCATGCCTGTTTATGGGGCCTGGCTCTCCACCACAAAGAGGGTACCTGGTCAGCACCAACTGTGGAGGCCGCCTCTGCATCCTGCCAGAAGAGGCTGAAGGCGCGGATCCACCAGGCCAGGTATACCCTGAAGACCACCAGCCCAGGAAAGCCGCCTCTACATCCTGCCAGAAGTGGCTGAAGTCGCGGCCAACGTGAAAGGGTTTTGGGTGGGTTAACGGACTTGTGGGTGGAGGGTGGTGATGTATGGTACCTGGTGCTTTTAAAAATGTTTTACATGTTTTAATGTTTTATGCATTTTAAAATGTTGTCTTGCAGCCCGAGGACGTGCTGGTGATAACTAAGGGGGAATGTGGCGCCCCTGACCTGGTCAGGCACCACTGAGTACTGCACCCATGCTGGGGACAGTACAATACAGGTAATCCAGAAGGCTGACAGGGGTGTGGTACACAGGCGCATAGTAATCAGCTCTCACACATGTACCCATGAGAGGACCCCTGGGGATCCCAGGAGGGGGAAAAGCCTTGACCTTCACTGGAATAGTGGAGGGGGCCAAAAGCCTCCATCTCCTCTCAAGGGGTGTGGTAAGAGAGTCTGGTTGCTAGGTGGCGTAGGCAAGAACAGGAGAGGAGGGGCAGTGAGTCAGTTAGAGCAGAACTCCATAGGGCTCAGTGAGGAGCAGACCTGTGGGGCTGTTGCTGTCTAACAGCGCCCGCGCAGTGGCTACTGACGGGGGAGAACGGTCAACTAGGAGTGCTACCCGAAATCCATCTTCAGCTAGAGAGAGAGCAACGGAGTGGGAAGTAAGGAGACTGCTAGAGAGAACCAGGCCCAAACGGGCGGCAGATCCCGAAGCGGAGATAGATCCAGCTTTCTTTTGCTAAACCTGCCGGTGTGGGGCTCTCAAAGCCCACGCCACAACACCACAAAAGCCGCAGCCACGTAGCCACAGTTAGGGCCCACAGTTCACAGGAGGCAAGAAGCTGGAGTGATCTGGCCCAGGCGACAAGCACACGGCGAACGAAGGGGAGAGAGGCTGCAGCATCTTCCCTGGGTGACCCCCATAGGGACTCAAAGTCGGGGTCACCCCAAACCACCAAGGGCTAAGGAAGGCGAGTTGGTAGTCACCCTCACAAGTCAGCCTGAAGGACACCTGGTTCCCGCCTGGTTCATCCCAGCTACGCCCGGGTTACTCACCCTGCCACCTGAAGTGAGTAAAAACCCTGAAAGACATTCTGCCTGTGTGGAGTTATTCTGCGCCTTGTGGTACTACGCACCTACATCGGGCCCTGGGGCTTGCCTCACTCTCAGGAGGCTATTCCAACTAACTGCACATACCATCAGCCCCAGGCGACCCTCAACCTGCAGTGGCGGTCCCTACTGGCCGCAATACTGAGAGTGGCGTCACGACAAGAAGAAGATCTCCTACCTGTGACCAGATCCAGCCGAGTGGAGTCCCTGAAGGTAATGCACCGACACAACACCTGTGGGGCTTCACACACATTTTAGTCATCTGTATTACGAGGGTCTGAAGTATGAGGATGCAGTGCACTGAAATGGCCAAATAGACTGAATGTGCCGTTCAGTCATAGAGCCGGATGTCTGTGACACATTTCCTAGAATGATACAAAAAAATGCTCATCCTACAGCTGAGGATGATTGATAATTCCAAACAGACCGGGGAGATTGAGTCATGTAGTATGATGCAAGCAGTCATGCCTTGTGTATCTGCTCGGCTTCCTCCTGAGATATTACCCGCACTATCTTTGTGTATACTCAGGAATTTCCTGTGAAAATCTCCGCCTTGGCCCTGGATCAGTGTCGGTCATGTCGGTCGCAGGTTTTGTGCTGCTTCTCTAACACCTTCCATAGTCTCAATCCTGTGATTCCACCTTCTCTTATTTACTGATGCTCATCCAGAAATTCCAGGACAGTTCGTAAAAATAGGGCACTTTTTTTCCTGTCCATAAAAATAGGGAACATTTTTCCTGTCCGCAAAAATAGGGCACTTTTTTCCTGTCCATAAAAATAGGGCACTTTTTTCCTGTCCATAAAAATAGGGAACATTTTTCCTGTCCGCAAAAATAGGGCACTTTTTTTCCTGTCCATAAAAATAGGGCACTTTTTTTCCTGTCCATAAAAATAGGGCACTTTTTTTCCTGTCCATAAAAATAGGGCACTTTTTTTCCTGTCCATAAAAATAGGGCACTTTTTTTCCTGTCCATAAAAATAGGGCACTTTTTTCCTGTCCATAAAAATAGTGCACATTTTTCCCTGTCCATAAAAATAGGGAACATTTTTCCTGTCCATAAAAATAGGGAACATTTTTCCTGTCCGCAAAAATAGGGCACTTTTTTCCCTGTCCATAAAAATAGGGAACATTTTTCCTGTCCGTAAAAAAACAGAAGGCGTCCGTGAATTCTTTTTTGAACCTGTATACAGCTTCTTTTGACAGTAATTATCATTATTTTACAGTTTACAGTGAATGCAGCTGAGGTCTTCCTATCAGAATTATGGGCTGTAGATATTTATCACATATATTCATAATGATTTATTAAGGTGTCCATAAAGAAATATTGTCTGTCCGAGATTTTTTTGGTAAGCTGTCCAGAAAAAAACAAAAGTAAAGTTGGCAACCCTTATGTGCAGTACCCGGCCGTGGCCGCTGTCAGAAGACTGGGCAGGTGCAGGACTGAGCTTTTACGGTCACCTGCTGCCTCCATCGACACTGAGAACAGCTGATCGGTGGGGTGTTGGGTGTCAGACCCCGTCCAATCATACATTGATGACCTAGCCTAAGGATAAGCTATCAATTTAAATGTAGTGGACAACTCCTTTAACCTCGTCATGACCAAGTACGTACTGGTACATCCTAAATTATGAAGAGGTGATAACCGCCGGCTGTTGCAGTGAGCAGGTGGCGATCCCTGCATGTCTGCTGATTTGAACAACAGATATGTGTGGCTTACAGGCGCAGGTGGATCCGTGATCCACCCGCGCCTGTTAAAATTTTGACAGTGCGATTTAAATGTCCACAGCAGGGAAATCACTTTTTCCTGCCGGTTGCCATGGTAGCACAGAGTCATGTGAGGACTCCTGTCACTATCATGACGCAGTTCCTGTTACAGCCAGAACTCACAGGAATACTGCATTTTTCCTGGTATGAGCTGTGCACCTCTGAACAACAGAAATGAATCAGAGATCAGACTGCTGATCCTTATAGCCCCCTATGGGGACTAGTGAAATAAAAAAAAGTGAAAAAAAGTTATAAAAAAAGTAAAAAAAATCCCTAAAAGTTCAAATCACCCCCCCCCCACTGAAGATTAAATGGTTAAAAAAAAATATACACATATTTGGTATCACCGCGTTCAAAAATGCAGAATGCAAAAATTCAAGATGCAAAAACCAAGCCATCAGTGAGCCCCATATCCCAAAAAATGAGAACACCACGGGTCGTGGAAAATCACGCAAAAAGTGTGCCACTTTTTTAGACAAATTTCTGAATTTTTTAACACCTTAAATAAAAGTAAACCTATACTTGTTTGGTGTCTACAAACTCGCACTGACATGAGGTATCACACCCACACATCAGTTTTACCATACAGTGAACAAAGTGAATAAAATATCCCAAAAACAATTGTGCAATCGCACCTTTTTTTGCAATTTTTCCGCACTTGGAATTTTTTGCCATTTTCCAGTACACTATATGGTAAAACTAATGACTTCATTTAAAAGTACAACTCGTCCCACAAAAAAACAAGCCCTCATATGGCAATACTGATGAAAAAATAAAAAAGTTACTGCTCTCAAAAGAAGGGGAGCAAAAAACAAAAATGGAAAATCGCACCGGTGGGGAAGGGGTTAAGCCTTGGGGCTCCATAGGGACTACTAGCCTGTCAATTTTTTTTCCTGAGGTCCTGTTACTTTTGCTCTAGCGCTCCAAGGATTTAAATGTCTGATCTGCAACACTGAAAAATAAATTAACAAGATATCACTTTTTTTGTACATTTTTACAAAAAGCAGAAAAATCTGGGAGATCAAAGCTCAAACTATAATCACATCAGTATTTTCATGATGTTACGTTGTACAATACATGAGCTTGGGGGATCGGGATTCAATACCGGACTGGTGGAAGGTACTGCAGGAGCGCTATCGGCATACGAGTTAGGGACATCAGATACTCTCCTTCCCCCGGCGCTGGTTGCCCACTTTACGCCTCTACTACAGATATCACCTATGTAGTTTACAGCAATTATTACAGAAAACCTGTGAACGCTCAGTTAAGGTACCGTCACACTAAACAACTTACCAGCGATCCCAACAACGATACAACCTGATAGGGATCGCTGGTAAATTGCTAGGAGGTTGCTGGTGAGATGTCACACTGAGACGCTCCAGCGATCCCACCAGCAACCAGTGACCATCCCCCAGCCAGCAGCAACGCGTGGAAGCATGCAGCGCTTGGTAACTAAGGTAAATATCGGGTAACCAACCCGATATTTACCTTGGTTACCAGCACACGCCGCTTAGCACTGGCTCCCTGCTCTTAGCTACAGTACACATCGGGTTAATTACCCGATGTGTACTGCAGCTACACGTGCAGAGAGCAGGGAGCAGCGCACACTGCTTAGCGCTGGCTCCCCGCTCTCCTAGCCACAGTACACATGGGGTTAATTACCCGATGTGTCCTGCAGCTACACGTGCAGAGAGCAGGGAGCAGCGCACACTGCTTAGCGCTGGCTCCCCGCTCTCCTAGCCACAGTACACATGGGGTTAATTACCCGATGTGTACTGCAGCTACACGTGCAGAGAGCAGGGAGCAGCGCACACTGCTTAGCGCTGGCTCCCCCGCTCTCCTAGCCACAGTACACATGGGGTTAATTACCTGATGTGTCCTGCAGCTACACGTGCGTGCAGGGAGCCGGCACTGACAGCGTGAGAGCGGAGGAGGCTGGTAACGAAGGTAAATATCAGGTAACCAAGGTAAGGGCTTCTTGGTTACCCGATGTTTACATTGGTTACCAGCCTCCGCAGAAGCCGGCTCCTGCTGCCTGCACATTCAGTTGTTGCTGTCTCACTGTCACACACAGCGATCTGTGCTTCACAGCGGGACAGCAACAACTAAAAAATGGCCCAGGACATTCAGCAACAACCAACGACCTCACAGCAGGGGCCAGGTTGTTGCTGGATGTCACACACAGCAACATCGCTAGCAACGTCACAAAAGTCGTCCATCAGCAGCGATGTTGCTTAGTGTGACGTGGCCTTTACTCTCACTTAACAAAATACTGTTTACATAGAATGTTGACGATCAGCCAAATCCGCAGTCTGCTGATACTACATGTCATAAGTATGGGGTTCCTGTATGTTTACATGGTGTATTCTGCATAAATAATAATCTGCACTCACTCCTTTACATAAAGAGTACAGGTTGTAAACATCCTCAAAACATGATTTATATCACCCCCAAAGTAAAAAAAATACATGTCTAATATATAAAGCTGAGTGTATGCGTGTGTATGTATGTACAGTTAGGTCCAGAAATCTTTGGACAGTGACACAATTTTGGCGAGTTGGGCTCTGCATGCCACCACATTGGATTTGAAATGAAACCTCTACAACAGAATTCAAGTGCAGATTGTAACGTTTAATTTGAAGGTTTGAACAAAAATATCTGATAGAAATTGTAGGAATTGTCACATTTCTTTACAAACACTCCACATTTTAGGAGGTCAAAAGTAATTGGACAAACAAACCAAACCCAAACAAAATATTTTTATTTTCAATATTTTGTTGCGAATCCTTTGGAGGCAATCACTGCCTTAAGTCTGGAACCCATGGACATCACCAAACGCTGGGTTTCCTCCTTCTTAATGCTTTGCCAGGCCTTTACAGCCGCAACCTTCAGGTCTTGCTTGTTTGTGGGTCTTTCCGTCTTAAGTCTGGATTTGAGCAATTGAAATGCATGCTCAATTGGGTTAAGATCTGGTGATTGACTTGGCCATTGCAGAATGTTCCACTTTTTTGCACTCATGAACTCCTGGGTAGCTTTGGCTGTATGCTTGGGGTCATTGTCCATCTGTACTATGAAGCGCCGTCCGATCAACTTTGCGGCATTTGGCTGAATCTGGGCTGAAAGTATATCCCGGTACACTTCAGAATTCATCCGGCTACTCTTGTCTGCTGTTATGTCATCAATAAACACAAGTGACCCAGTGCCATTGAAAGCCATGCATGCCCATGCCATCACGTTGCCTCCACCATGTTTTACAGAGGATGTGGTGTGCCTTGGATCATGTGCCGTTCCCTTTCTTCTCCAAACTTTTTTCTTCCCATCATTCTGGTACAGGTTGATCTTTGTCTCATCTGTCCATAGAATACTTTTCCAG
>NC_134363.1:51457963-51470463 GCF_048569485.1 Anomaloglossus baeobatrachus | reverse complement strand
TTGGTTCTGACACTGCATACATGTAATACATGTACTAATCAGTGATTCTGATGCTCCATTTGTGTACTGATAGTGGTTTTGGCACTGCAATTATGTACTGACGGTGGGTCTGGTGCTGCATTCTGGTACTAATGGTGGTTCTGATGCTGCATTCATGTACTGATGGTGGTCCTGATGCTTCATTTGTGTTCTGATGGTGGTTTTGGTGCCATAATCATATAGTGACAATGGTTCTGATCTTCTACACATTTAGCAATACATAATGTACTTCATGGCTATGTTAAAACGTATTCTCAAATCTCTAAGTTATGAGTATTTTTATGAGGAGGACTTGGTGAGTTTCTGCTCCAAAGACTCAGTTTAAGTTTGCATGTGTTCACATAGATTTTTTTTTTTTTATCAGAAACTGAGCGAATATTTCCAAATCACTTGGTTCTGGTGATATATTAATGTACTGATGATGTATTTATGTAAGTACCATTTTAATTTTTTTGTGGCCCTTGGGATTGATTCAGTATGGCAATGTGGCCCTTGGATCAAAAAATGTTCCAGCTGTTCCATATTCCTACTATTTTTGGATGATGGATCGAACAGTGAGATGTTCAGAGTTTGGGCTATTTTTATACAACCTATCTATCTATCTATCTATCCCTCTATCTATCCCTCTATCTATCTATCTATTTATCCCTCTATCTATCCCTCTATCTATCTATCTATCTATCTATCTATCTATCTATCTATCTATCTATCTATCTATCTATCTATCTATCTATCTATCTATCTATCTATCCCTCTATCTATCTATCTATCTATCTATCTATCCCTCTATCTATCCCTCTATCTATCTATCTATCTATCCCTCTATCTATCCTTCTATCTATCTATCTATCTATCTATCTATCTATCTATCCATCCCTCTATCAAATCAAATCAAATAAGCTTTATTGGCAGGACCAAATACAAATTAGTTTTGCCAAAGCAAGTGTACATTAGGGGCTGGGGCTGTGGGGATGGAGGGTGGGGACTGTAGGAAGGATGGATGGGGCACATCCAGGGTGGGGACTGTGGGGGCACTTCTAGGATGGGGGCTATGGAAGTCCATGGCTTATGATGGGGCATATCCAGGGTGGGGACTGTAGTAACGGTGGTTGGGGCATATCCAGGGTGGGGTCTGGGGTCTATCTATCCCTCTATCCCTCTATCTATCTATCTATCCCTCTATCTATCTATCTATCTATCTATCCCTCTATCTATCCCTCTATCCCTCTATCTATCTATCCCTCTATCTATCTATCCCTCTATCTATCCATCTATCTATCTATCTATCCCTCTATCTATCTATCTATCCCTCTATCTATCTATCTATCTATCCCTCTATCTCTCTATCTATCTATCCATTATCTATCTATCTATCTATCTATCAAATCAAATCAAATCAAATCAAATCAAATAAGCTTTATTGGCAGGACCAAATACAAATTAGTTTTGCCAAAGCAAGTGTACATTAGGGACTGGGGCTGTGGGGATGGTGGGTGGGGACTGTAGGAAGGATGGATGGGGCACATCAAGGGTGGGGACTGTGGGGGCACTTCTAGGATGGGGGGCTATGGAAGTCTATGGCTTATGATGGGGCATATCCAGGGTGGGGACTGTAGTAACGGTGGTTGGGGCATATCCAGGGTGGGGATTGGGGGGCCACATCTGGGATGGGGGGCTATGGAATTCCATGGCTTATGATGGGGCATATCCAGGGTGGGGACTGTAGTAACGGTGGATGGGGCATATCCAGGGTGGGGATTGGGGGGGCCACATCTGGGATGGGGGGCTATGGAAGTCCATGACTTATCATAGTTCTCTTTCTGGAAGTCTATGGCATTCGCTCACATACTGCGCTGCTATCTCCACTGCGCTCTCTTCTTCCCCCAGCAGGATATATATTTTCTCTTCCTCCTTCATGGAGCTGAAATCTGGGAAGAGATGGGAGATTCTCCAGAGAGGACGGAGCATTGCCCCCCCCTCCCCCCCCCGGGGCATTTGCGGAGGCCTACATGACCCCTGATTGGTGGGGAGGTCAGGGTGTCATGGGTGGGGGGAGGGGGAGCGAGCCCGTTTGAAAGGATTGGTGGGGCAAAGGGGAGGAGCGGCACTTTCCCGCTCCCCTGGCTGAAGGAATAGTCGCAGCCACCTTACCTGCGGCTATGGAGTCCGTGGAAAATATCCTGGAGCGGCTGCGAGCGGCGGCTGGCGTCCATCCTCCAGGCTGGCTGCAGGCGTCTGTGCAGGGACTCATCGGAGGGAGTCGGGAGGCGGTGGGGGCTCCCCCCCCACGTGAGCGGCGCCTCCGGAGATCCAGACCGCCGGAGCGGTTATCACCTGAGGTGACTCCCCGGGCCCAGCGACGCATGAGAAGCCCCTCCGGGGACCCTCCAGGCCGGGCGCCATGTGCAAAAAAGTCCAGCAGGCCCCGGTCTGGGAGGAATTCAAGAGTGCGGCCGGGTCCAGCGGTGGAGAGCAGGCCTCTCCTGGAGTTGGGGGTGGGGCCTGCTCCCACTGTGTCAACGGTGGATGTCGGAGCTGCGGCGGGGCGCTCTGGTGATGTGCCGGCCGAGCGCCCTGAGCCCTGTCTGCGGTGGAGGTCGGATGAGGGGGCGGGCCCTAGCGGAGGGGGCGGATCGCGACGGCTGGAATCGGTAGTGCACCGGGCCTGGCGTGCAGGGCCCTCATCAGCAGAGGCCCCGAATGCCGGGGGGGCCCCGTGGAGTGGGATGTGGGAGCTGCGTCGGCAGGATCCAGAGGACCGCAGACAACCCCCTGTGGCAGCCGGCTTGGGGGGCGGACAGCAGCCACAGGATCAGCTCCTGGAGGGATCTTCCGGCCCTGCAGCAGCAGGGGCCAACGGCGGCGATGCGGAGGTGCGGAGCCGGGAGTCTACTGAGCAGCCGGAGGGACATCGGGAGTCTGGTAGTCCGGCTGACGGGGCCGCTACCCTCGTGCAGCCCGGTGAGTATGGTTCTATGTCTTGTCTGTCTGCCCAGTATTGTCAGGTACAGAACGCAAGGGGGGATGTAGGTCACCCAGGGTTTAGGCAGGGGATACCCACGGGGGGTGGAGGATATGTGTCAGGAGGGGGGGACGTAGTAGAGCTTATAGGTTGTGTGCGTACGTTGCTGGAGCGGATTGGGGGGGCACGGGAACACTCAGGGCCAGTGGGGGCTTGGATTAATCCGCCTCCCTTGGGCATTATGGAAACGCCGGTGGCGGGTATTGCTTCCCCGGTGTCGGTGTCGGTTCAGACGGAAAAGAATAAGGAGGACAGGCTTCATTTGGATGATCGGGCGCGGGGCGAGGTTTTCGTCTGTTTTGAGGGTCCCTTGGGTTCCCATCTTAAGACAGAGGTGAAGGAGAAGATATGGAAGGATGAATACGTAGAGATCTTCTCCCTGCTGCCGTTGGCAAAATTTAATTTGGACAAAGGTAAAAAGGATGAGAGCAAGAAAGAGGAGGAGAAGAAGCGGCGATGGCGCTTGATCCCTCAGACGTTCACTAATTGGTTGCAGGCTTTTGCTATTTTGGCGAGTGTGATAGGCGAGAAGGCGCCGGAGAACTGTTCACATTTGTTTTGCTATATGGACGCTATTGGTGAGGCGTACAGGGTGTATGGGGGACAGACATGGCTTAGGTATGATGAACAGTTTCGTCAGCGGAAGGCCGTTCGACCTTCTATTAGATGGGACCAAAAGGACATCGGGTTGTGGTTACGGGTTATGGCGCCGTCGAGATATGGCCAGCCCTTTCAGGGCGGGGCCGGGTCTGCCGGCCAGTCCGGAACGCAGGGTGCCGGTAGTCAGCAAGGTCAGGGGGGTTCGCAAAAGCCCGGCGTGTGTTGGCAATTCAATGAGGGGCAATGCAAGTTCGGGGCCACCTGCCGTTTTAAGCACCTCTGTACCCATTGTAATGGGACCTCACATGGAGCGGCAAAGTGCTTTAAAAAAGGCAAATCCAAGCCCGGCACCACTCATACCCAAGGGTCTGACGCCGGTGAGCTTAGCCGCGATGCTTCCGTACCTAAATAGGTACCCTGATAGGGAAAAAGCTGAAGTTTTGCGGTTGGGATTTGGGGAGGGTTTCAGAATTCCGGCTCCCACTTTTAATGTGCCGGCGGCGACGAAAAACCTTTTGTCAGCTTACCAGCATTCGGGGGTTGTGGCCGACAAATTAGGCAAGGAAGTGGCTTTGGGGAGGATGGCGGGGCCGTTCCAGGCCCCTCCTTTTTCTGATCTAGTGGTCTCGCCGTTGGGGGTGGTGCCAAAAAAGGAGCCGGGAAAATTCCGGCTGATTCACCATCTGTCTTACCCAAGAGGTAGGTCGGTAAATGACGGGATACCGGCTGAACTGTGTTCGGTGGTTTATACGTCATTTGATGAGGCCACAAGCTGGGTAAAAAAATGTGGAAAGGGAGCACTTATGGCTAAGACGGATATTGAATCAGCTTTTCGGCTTTTGCCAGTGCATTCAGATTGTGTCCGGTTGTTGGGTTGCTTTTGGGAGGGGGGGTATTTTGTAGATCGCTGTTTGCCCATGGGGTGCTCAATCTCATGCGCATTTTTCGAAACGTTTAGTTGCTTTTTGGAGTGGGTCGTTCGGGACGTTTCAGGCTTGTCAGCATTGGTACATTACCTCGATGATTTTTTGTGTGTAGGTCCTGCCGATTCGGCTCAATGTGCCGGGATTTTGGCAACGATGGAGTGGGTTGCGGACCGATTTGGGGTCCCCCTGGCGCCTGAAAAAACGGTGGGACCAACTACTAGTTTAAGTTTTCTGGGCATTGTAATCGATTCAGTGGCCTGGGAAGTCCGTCTTCCTGAGGACAAGGTTGCGGCCATGAGGGACGAGGTGGCAAGGGCGCGGCGGGTGAAGAAACTGCAATTAAGGGAAGTGCAGTCCCTACTGGGAAAACTTAACTTTGCTTGTAGGGTGATGCCAATGGGCCGGATTTTTTCGCGACAACTGGCCAGGGCAACGGCGGGGGTGCTTGCTCCGCACCATTACGTTCGGTTGTCAGCAGACCACAAGGCGGACTTAGCAGTGTGGGGACAGTTTTTGGAACACTACAACGGTCGTTCCCTGATAATGGAGGATGCAGTGGACAATTTTGACTTGGAGTTGTTTACGGATGCGGCGGGCAGTTCAGGTTTCGGTGCTTTCTTCCAGGGTCAGTGGTGTGTGGGTCGGTGGCCGGACAACTGGACGGCTGAAGGCCTGACAAAGAATGTGGCGCTGTTGGAAATTTTTCCAATAATGGTGGCACTTCATCTTTGGAGAGGCCAGTTGGCAAACAAGAGGATTCGTTTTAACTGTGACAACATGGGGGTGGTGCTGGCGATTAATCAGTTTTCGGCGTCCTCTCCTCCGGTCGTTCGGGTGTTACGGGAATTGGTGTTGGTTTGTCTGCAAATTAACGCATGTATTACGGCGACTCATGTGCCAGGTGTTCAGAACCTAATAGCTGATTCCCTCTCTCGTTTTCAGTGGGATCGGTTCCGGGTTTGCGCACCAGAGGCAGAGTCCAGCGGGTTGGAGTGCCCAGCACACCTTTGGAACGTGGTCTTCGGGCAGCGGGACCACTAATTCGGGCGTCCTTGTCGGGTAACACGTGGACAGCATATCAGGCAGCATGGGGGCTGTGGGAGCAATGGTTGCAGGGCGGGGATTTTTCTGAAGAGGATCAGTTGGGTATATTATTGGAAAAGTTGGGGGAAGTGGCAGTAGCAGGGTGGTCGGTTGCGAAGGCAAATCGTTTCATGGCGGGGTTAGCATTTGGTTTTCGGTTACGAGGGTTACGAGATTTAACTAAGTGTTTTTTGGTTGTCCAGGCGTTGAAGGGTTTTCGAAGAGGACGAAAGCTATCGGATGGTAGACGACCAGTGTCATTTGGATTATTGGAACGGCTGGGTGGGGTGTTGGGGGAGGTCTGTACATCTCCGTTCGAGGAACATTTGTTTAGGTTAGCGTTTTCCTTGGCGTTTTTTGGAGCCCTGCGGGTTGGGGAATTGGTATCTCCCAGTAAGGTGGCCCCCGGGGGTTTGAGTCGTGGTGACATTATGGCGGTGGACAGGGGAATTGAATTTTGGATAAGAAAATCTAAAACTGATCAACGGGGGGCAGGGAAGCGAGTGTGTTTGGGAGCGGTTAGGGGATCGGATATGTGCCCGTTGAGGTGTTTCAAGAATTTTGAACAGATTCGTAAAAAGGGGGACGGCCCGCTGTTATGTCATGACGACGGGTCTTTCTTATCACGATATCAGTTTGTGAGTGTTTTCAGGGCGTGTTTGAAGTCGTTGGGGTTAGATCCTAAGTCTTTCGGATCGCATTCTTTTCGCATAGGGGCGGCAACAGAAGCATCCAGGTGCGGTTTGTCTGAAGACACGGTTAAACAGATTGGTAGGTGGAAGTCGGGGCGTTTTAAGTTATACGTCCGCCCCCAGGCGTTGGTCGGAAACTGAGTGGGGACTCTTACGGTGAATGGGGGGGGGGGGGGGCGGCCGGGGTGTGGGTGTTTCGTTTGAGGGTCTCAGGCACTAAAATGGTTGTTTGTTTGTGCTTTTGTATTGCAGAAACACCCCTTCCCTCCCCCCCGCTGGTCTGGATCTTGGGCCATTCTTACGTGTATTGGGGAGCCCGGCGAGCGGATGCGAGAAGGAACGGGAGACAGTTAGGCTTCGCCAGGGACGTGGCTCTAGTACGATGGCTCGGGGTTCGGGGGTTAGGGTGGAGCAGGGTGTTACAAGAGGTGCATAAATATGCCCGATTAGACAGGCCTCCTGACGTGTTGGTCTTACACGTTGGGGGGAACGATCTAGGGGAAAGGCCTTTCAGAATCCTAATAAAAGACATCAAGCACGACTTGTTGCGGCTATGGGTGTCTTTTCCAGGGATTACGGTAGTTTGGTCAGAGATGGTGGCGAGAAGGAGTTGGCGGAAGGCGCGGTCTGTTGAGAGGCTAAACAAGGCGCGGGCGAAGGTTAATAGGGCGATTTCAAAGTTTGTTAGTCGGAATGGGGGTGTTTGTATCCGGCATGTGGAGTTGGAAAGGACGGAGGAGGAATTTTGGTTGGCGGACGGGGTACACTTAAATGCGGTAGGGATCGATTTGTGGACCCTCGGCTTGCAGGGAGGTATTGAAAGGGCCCTGAGGTTGAGGGGGGTCTCAGGCACTTGAAGGTTATCAAGGTGCCTTCGTTGTGGCGTGTTATTGGTGGGTCCTTGAAGTTGGTTTAAAATTGTTCGGGGAATCCATACGGGTGTGGATCCCCTCATTGGCATAATTGCTGGTCACCTGGTGATTTGGAGGGGAATCCCGACAGGGATATCGGGGCCCCTGTGGGTGTGTTGGGGTTAATGAAGGATTAACCCTTACAGTTTGGTGCGCCTGAGCCAGTGTGGGTAACGGCTGGGAGCAAGTTGGTTTTATGGTTCGGTTTATGGGGATCACCAGGGTTGTAGCTTCAAGGACCTTACCATATTGCAATTTTATTGGTTATGTATTTATGTTAATAAAATGGCTGCTATGGCCAGAATTATCCAAAGATATTCGGTGTCTGCGTAGTCATTTTAGATAAGAATGGGAATGGGGGAAGGAGACGGGAGGTAGACCGGAGTCAGCAATTCCAGGGTCAAGAGAGGACGGAGCATTGCCCCCCCCTCCCCCCCCCGGGGCATTTGCGGAGGCCTACATGACCCCTGATTGGTGGGGAGGTCAGGGTGTCATGGGTGGGGGGAGGGGGAGCGAGCCCGTTTGAAAGGATTGGTGGGGCAAAGGGGAGGAGCGGCACTTTCCCGCTCCCCTGGCTGAAGGAATAGTCCCACCCGCCCTCCCTGATATTTATGGTATGTCTGGGTGTGCAGCATATGATGGACGGGGAAGGGGGGGGGGGGGTTTATCGGGTCGTAGTGGCTGATTGGCGTGTTATTGGTGGGTCCTTGAAGTTGGTTTAAAATTGTTCGGGGAATCCATACGGGTGTGGATCCCCTCATTGGCATAATTGCTGGTCACCTGGTGATTTGGAGGGGAATCCCGACAGGGATATCGGGGCCCCTGTGGGTGTGTTGGGGTTAATGAAGGATTAACCCTTACAGTTTGGTGCGCCTGAGCCAGTGTGGGTAACGGCTGGGAGCAAGTTGGTTTTATGGTTCGGTTTATGGGGATCACCAGGGTTGTAGCTTCAAGGACCTTACCATATTGCAATTTTATTGGTTATGTATTTATGTTAATAAAATGGCTGCTATGGCCAGAATTATCCAAAGATATTCGGTGTCTGCGTAGTCATTTTAGATAAGAATGGGAATGGGGGAAGGAGACGGGAGGTAGACCGGAGTCAGCAATTCCAGGGTCATGAAGTGAGTGTCCCTCACTGCTGAGTACTTGGTGCAGTGTAGCAGGAAGTGGGTTTCATCCTCCACGGCCTCCAGGTCACAGTGTTGGCACAGTCTGTCCTCCCTGGGCTTGTAGCTCTGCTTGTGTCGGCCGGATTCGATGGCTAGACTGTGGGCACTGAGTCTATATCGCTCAGGGTCCTGCGGTCTCTGGGGTCCGGGAGTTTCTCCAGATATGGGGCCAGTCTGTAGTCTCTCTGTAGTCTCTGGTACGTGGTCAGTTTCTGTGAGGTGTTGATGTCGATCCTCCAGTCACTGACATACCTCTCCTGGCCCTCGTCTACCATCTTCCTGATTCTGGTTCTTGTCAGGCTGCTGTGATTGGTTATTTTGTCCAGTTGGGTTTGGGAGAGCTGTGCCAGGGGTCCTGGTTCATCTGGCCCACGTATATATATCAGAGCTTTGTGGTGATGGGAGCTTGGATTGCTACTCTGTAGGTGAGCCTGAAATGATAGTGACCTCTTCAGAGCTGCTAGGTGTAGAGGGAATCTGCCCAGCTCGGCTCGACAGGCGCTGTTGGAGGTGCTTCGATGGACCTGGAGAAGAGGCTTACAGAATTCCAGGTGGAATATTTCTGTTGGGCTGGAATCCCACCTTGACCAATCTGGGTAAGTGTGAGGGCCCCAGACTTCGCTGCCGTACAGGAGGATTGGGGCAATGATGGAATCGAAGATTTATCTATCTATCCCTCTATCTATCTATCCCTCTATCTATCTATCCCTCTATCTATTCTTCTATCTATCTATCTATCTATCTATCTATCTATCTATCTATCTATCTATCCCTCTATTTATCTATCTATCCCTCTATCTATCTATCTATCTATTTATCTATCTATCTATCCCTCTATCTATCTATCTATCTATCTATTATATTTCTTTCTTGTTTTCTTTCTGTCCTCTATTTTTCTATCTACCTGTTTATCTATGTATCCACATGAGCTAATCCATTTTCCTACCATCTACAGTACCTTTGGAGTGTCGCTCCTATATTTTGGATTCCTTCCTTACTTTTTTTGTTTCTTCCTTTCCTCTATCTCCATCATTTATTTTTCTATCATCTTTCTTTCTTTCATTCTATCATCTTTCTTTCTTTCTTTCTATCATGTTTCTTTCTTAATTTTTTTCTTTTTTTCATCTTTCTTTCTTTCTATCTATCGTCTTTCTTTCTATCATTTTTCTTTCTTTCATATTTCTTTCTGTCATCTTTCTCTGTCTTTCTTTCTATCATCTTTCTTTCTATCATCTTTCTTTCATTCTATCATCTTTCTTTCTTTCATTCTATCATCTTTCTATCATGTTTCTTTCTTTTTTTTTTCTTTTTATCATCTTTATTTCTATCATTTTTCTTTCTTTCTGTCATCTTTCTTTCATCTTTCTTTCTATCATCTTTCTTTCTTTTTTTCTATCATCTTTCTTTCTATCATCTTTCTTTCTATCATCTTTCTTTCTCTCATCTTTCTTTCTTCTTTCTTTCTATCATCTTTCTATCATCTTTCTTTCTATCATCTTTCTTTCTTTCTATCATCTTTCTATCATCTTTCTTTCATCTTTCTTTCTATCATCTTTCTATCTTTCTATCATCTTTCTTTCTCCCTTTCTCTCCTTTCTTTCTTTCTTTCTTTCTTTCTTTCTTTCACAAACAGTTTTGCAAAACTCACCAATTGTCATGGCGGCATCAGATGCTGTTCACACTACAGATTCTGACACTAAACCCTATGGCTAACCTCTGCTAGCCTACTTGTTACTTATGTGATCACATGTTGTTGGAAGCCTATTACATTGGCTCCCTTCCTATTTAAGAAAGTGGAAGCTGTCCTCTTATGCTGACTATAGTTTATTGCAGTGTTTATTTGCTGTTGTTTCCCAGTCCTGCTGGTGATTGTATTGCTTTGTGGAGTTCTCCCATCATCTTGTTGTTTCCTCCCAGCTCTTATTTTTCTCATTAGCGCTTTTGTGTACTGACGGTGCATTTGAGTACTGATGGTGGTTCTGGTGGAGCATGACAATAGTGACATTGGTTCTGACACTGCATACATGTAATACATGTACTAACAGTGATTCTGATGCTCCATTTGTGTACTGATGGTGGTTCTGCCACTGCACTTATGTATTGACTGTGGGTCTGGTGCTGCATTCTGGTACTGATGGTGTTTTTTATGCTGAATTCATGTACTGATGGTGGTCCTGATGCTGCATTTGTGTACTGATGGTGGTTTTGGTGCCATAATCATAAAGTGACAATGGTTCTGATCTTCTACACATGTAGCAATCCATAATGTGCCTCATGGCTATGTTAAAATTTATTCTCAAATCTCTACGTTTTGAGTATTTTATGTGGAGGATTTGGTGAGTTTCTGCTCCAAAGACTCAGTTTAAGTTTGCATGTGTTCACATGAAACTGATCGAATATTTCCAAATCACTTGGTTCTGGTGATATATTAATGTACTGATGGTGGTTCTGATGATGTATTCATGTAAGTACCATTTTAATTTTTTTTGTGGACCTTGGGATTGATTTAGTATGGCAATGTGGCCCTTGGATCAAAAAATGTTCCAGCTGTTCCATATTCCTACTATTTTTGGATGATGGATCGAACAGTGAGATGTTCAGAGCTTGGGCTATTTTTATACAACCTAACCCTGCTTTACTCTTCTCCACAACTTTATCCCTGACCTGTCTGGTGTGTTCCTTGGTTTTCCTGATGCTGTTTGATCTTGAATGTTCTCAAACAAACCTCTGAGGGGTAGTTATACTGGGAATACATTACACCTAGATGGACTCAATTTACTAATTATGTGACTGCTGTAGCCAACTGGTCACTAAGTATTTTATTTAAAGGCATCAGACTACAGGGGGCTGAATACAAATGCTCGTCACAATTTTCAGATCTATATTTTTAAAATATTTAGAAAACAATGTATCATGCTACTTAGTGCTGGTAGATCACATAAAATCCCAATAAAATAAATGTAAGTTTGTGAGTGTAACATGAAAAAAAAAATGTGGAAAAGTCCATGGGGTATGAATACTTTTGCAAGGCACTGAACATGTGAATGAAACCATTAGATTCCTATTGAATGACAGGTTTTTATTAAATAAAAGCAGGAGGAAATCTAAAAATTAATAGAAAATAGTATATAGGAAAGTTGTATAACTTTTCATGATATAAAAAAAAAAAATAACACGTATTTCTTAAGACTTAACCCAATTATTAATAAGAAATATTTGACCTGAGTTCAACTTAAACAGGATAAGGAATAGGTGACCACAATAAACTCTCGCTGTCAGCGGTTCTATCGACACAGTGATCAGTGTGTAATCTTATGAAGAGCATTTCTCAACTATGTGTATTTAGAGAGGACACACAGATGCTGTCCACTGTACATAACCCTCTGTTCTAAACTGGAAAATTTGCTATTAATGACATCAGTATCTGGGGTTATTAAAGGTCATATAAGAAGCCAATTATCTTCAGTGTTCACACATTATACTATGGCACTTTAATGCCACAAAATCGGTGAAAATATTTCCACAGTGGGGATGGGTTTTGATGGACCGTAAAGGGTTATTCCCATCTTAGTAAATAGGTGTTGTCGGTGTGACGATGACTATAGGATAGTGAGGCTCCTAAGCTGTCCCCCAAATTAGGGGGCTCTATGGAATCCCTAACCTCAGGGATACTCCTGAAGGTAGAGAGGTCTGAGCCTCCTTCCTGGCCCTGCTCTTATTCTGATTCCCCCTCCACAGAGGGAGGGACAGGACAGGAGTGTGATGAAAGCCACAGATGAAGACAGACAATGGAAAACCAAAACTCTGTCACACAGCACGCACACAGAAAGTTAAAGACAATAAGAAATTCAGGAGGAAAACAAGAGCAGGAAGGCAGTAGAAAACATGAGGGGTAAACTCCACAAATGCACCAAGCAATAAGAACAACTTTCACCGGTAAGTTTGGGACATGATATCTCACAGACCAACATAGAATGAACTATAGCTGGTATAGGTGAAAGGTTTCAACCAGTATAAATAGAAGGGGAGCAGATGAGATAGGCCTCCCCACAGTA